>NW_027424564.1:0-1795 GCF_003597395.2 Chelonoidis abingdonii
AAGCTTTGATTTCTTACTTTCCAAATAAGGGGGGTTTTAAATAAAAAAAAAAAAAAAAGAGTTGAGGCCATACTGATATTAGGCGTTCACAAGAAACAGCTGTCTCTCCTGCCTCACACTCAATACCACTCCTACTCACAGGAGCTGTGATGTGTATATTGACAAGAGAAAACACAGCCACCATGAAGGGTAAGAAAAAGCCTGAATATGCAAACTTGGTTCATCTACTTAGCAAAACCTAACATATAGAAAACCATGTACTAACCTCTGTGCTCCCGGTGGAAGTCCCTTCTTCCCCAGGAGCTGGATGTCTGGTCCCCACTGCACTAAGTCAGCCAAAACTATACTCTGATCCATATAGGGAAGAGGCTTTTTGTTTTTATCCAGAATGCATTCAAAATCTAAGAAAATGCAATAACCCAGTACACTAATCAATATAAGAGGAAAATGGATCTGATTTAATATCTAGAACATTTATTTTAAGAAAAACTAAGTTACCGTTATCACTGAAATTATCAAATATTATTTGTATTATATAGGGCAAAGTGAGTTGTGGGGCTTTTTTTTCAGACCCACTTTGTATCCAGTTTCCAAAATAGCAACATTTTGTTTGATGGCTTATTATACTTACACATTTGGGGCACAATTCTCAGATGTTCCAAAGATATATAGCAATGGAGTTAGGGAGAGGACTCAGATCTATAATAACCCCTACAGGAATTAACTGTGGACTTGTGGATCCAAAGCTATTTCCACCAACCTGGTTAACCACCCACCTATTCCATAGTAGTAAGGCGTGAGAACAGATACTTTTGCATACTGGCTTCCTCCCAAGATCTCCCCCAGCATTCTATGAATCTGCTGTTGTGCTGTATTTGTGCTGCCATTGCCTACAAAAACAAAATGGACAAATTAGTGCACCAACATGCAGGCCTGCAGTCTTGAAATAAAAATAGTGTCACAGTAGACAGAAAACTGCAATTGTTACACTAGATATCTGAAAATAGACAAAACTGGGATTAAAACATTTCTGTAGAACACTAATGTTGTTGTTTTACTTTTTTAAGCTAACCTTTCACAACCTACATATAGCTCCACCACCTTTAAGAAGAACAGTGGCAGCCAGATGCATAAATGGCACATATCACAACAAGGTAAGGGGGAGGACATCCGTTTTTAAAGTTTCATCTGACTTATTTTTGTGCTAAGTATTACATTCAGTTATCAGCTTTTATAGATTGCTAATAAATAACCCCATTAAAATGCTAGAAGAAATGCACCACCTATCAAACTGCTAGTCCTCCATAACTAAGAACAATAATGGCATTGCCTCTCCTAAAATACTGACCTTTATGCTGCATCTGCTGACAATAGCGCTCATGAAACCAAGGGATCTGAAACTCAGGGCATTCCAGACACACAGCTCTGTTCAATTCCATCAGGCGTAACCGGACCCTCCAATTCAAGGTATCTGGTAGGGCTGAATTTAAAAAGTCAGCTAGAACACAGGAAGTCTTGAGGGGCACTCAAAATGGCTACTTAATTAATGGAGAAATAGCCTTTTAGCTAACAGTGCACATTAATGCATTTAAGTTCAGAATCTTACAAAGAATATGGAAATCTCTCAATTGGAATTTTTTCCTTCTCTTTTTATTCAACAATAAGGAATTAGAAAAATGCACCTGTAATAAGCCTCTTCTTCTCAAATCTGGACCTTAGCGTCCAAAATCTGGGTGCTTAGCGTGAACCTCCAAGCTTAATTACCAGCTTGGCTCTTATCTCGCTGCCACCAGAC
>NW_027424565.1:0-1033 GCF_003597395.2 Chelonoidis abingdonii
AACAGAAGACAAGACAGAATCTAACCCTTTGTTTACAACCCATTCAGCTCACATAGAAAATATCCTATTTCCTTTTCTTCACAGGGCCTGTATGTAGCAATACATCAGAAAAGCTTCTACAGCCACTGATTCTGGGGCTTATTTGTGTCTACAGATTTCTGTCTTCTATCAGTAATTTTTGTTTGTTTGTTTTCTCTCTGTAAGTAATACTCTTCACCTGGGAAAGCTGCAAAGGGACATGGTGGGATGTCCTTCTGTAGCTGCTTCGTATGCAAAGGCTTGTACTTCCTACTTGCTTCAGAGTAAAACTAATTGGCAGTCAATTTCCCTTTGTAGCCAGCATGGCGGGAAACATATTTGCTTTGGGAGTTGCCTATTAGGGCTAGACAGACACAGCACATCCAGACTGTATGTGGGGTAAGTTTCTATAGAGACAAAAACCACACTAGGAAAGAAGGCACAAGCAAAGAGATTTTGCTTTCTCTTTTGTTAGTACTATTCACATCTGTACCCTATGTGAGCAACTAATTGCAGTAATGAGATGCAGCCAGCAGCAAGAGTACTCTAGTAGCAGGTATGCAGTAAGAATTCAGCACAAGCAGAAACATGTAGAAAATAGGCAATATGGGACCTCAGATAATTAAATTCAAATCCAGACAACAGCCAACACCTGCAGCAGTGACACTGAGGTCTAGCCATCATCCACTGTTGTGTTTAAGATTGTTTATATGAAGAATGAAAGACTTTGCTGTCTCTGAACTAAAACTAAAAAGCATGAATAATAACACCCATAAGCCTGACATGCCAGTATTAATCCCAGCAGCAGCCAGCAGTACAAGTAGCTGAGATCAGGCTGACAGAGCAGCTATTGCACTATCAGTAAGAACCCTCTATTGTTGGTGTTGCATGCAATCTGTGTGCCTGCCTCACCCCCTTCTAGTGCTGCTTTTCCTCTAAATTAAGACTGCATCTAATGAGATACTGTCTTTTCATGCTCCATTCCTTGTTCTACTCACAAACCCCACTCCCTTCC
>NW_027424566.1:0-1317 GCF_003597395.2 Chelonoidis abingdonii
TGCCCCCACCCCTTATCCAACCCCCCCAGCCCTGGGCCCCTTACCATGAGGCTCCACACAGAGCTAGATATGCTGCTCCGCGGGAGCACACAGCCTTGCCCCTCTGGTTGAGTGGGGAGGTTGTCTGCCTCCCCGCGGAGCCAAATGCTGCCCTGCGGGAGTGCGCAGCCCTGACCCCCAGAGCGCTGTGCGCAGCGGCAGGGCTCCAGGGGAGGGGACAAGGTGGGGGAGGGGCCAGCAGCTTACTGCGTTCGGCCCCACGTTCTGGCCCGGAAGAGTGGGGCCATTTGCCCACCCCGTGTGCACAGCTATGCTTCTGCTCCCTGCCCCAGCGAGGGGAGTGGAGAGCAGAGGAGAGCGCGCCAGGCTGGGCAGGATTTTTAGTGGCATGCTGGAGTCCCAGCAGGCTCCAGCATGCCATTAAAAATTGGCACGCATGCCATAGGTTGCCGACCCCTGTCCTAGTACTAGTTTTAACTTAGCCTTTTATTTGAGGACTAATGATCATTACCCTCTTAAACCAGGCCCTTCATTAAAGGCTGCAGTAAGTCACTCAGCTGCACTAATTACCTCAGACAAGATGAAAATACAGAAGTCATCCACAAACTGAACAACAGGAGCTCATTTTTCTTCACTCCCCCCGCCTATCCCTCCCACAAAACAGCCCCATGAACAGAGTGAATTAGAAGGGTAGTAAAACAGAGCCTTGTACACGCCTACATAAAACCCTCTATGGTAATTGAATGTTACCCTGGGGGAGGGGAGGATCTCCCACAATATAAGGGAGATAGCCACTTGAATGACTCCCTCTAGCATGGCTAGAATCCACAAGTTGTTGATTCTCATCAATCACCTGCAGCTGTGTTCCTATTAGAGCTTATAACTTAATGAAAGTTGGGCCTGCTTACTAATTGGTCAAGAAGCTTCAAAGGGAAAATTAAGTCTTCCCCGTGCCAGTGGGTGGTATGGCTCTTATTACCTAAGGATCACTCTACAATACTGTTAGAGATTCAGAGCCAGTGTTCAGAACAGAGTCAGCCTCCTTAGCCTCTCCTCCCACCCAGTCAGTAGTTTCCACAGGAACTGAAATTAGGGTTTTTTTTCAAATTTACAGAGGAGGTGTCAGGACCGATGAGATATATAAAAGAGATATGAATAAAGTAAATGTTTTGTTAGGCTAATGCAAATTTAATATAAGAATAACGCAAGTTACACCAAAACACATAACAGGTCTAGATTATATAAAAAAAATATATATATTTTTAAAAATGTATTTAATTTAAATTGACTTTTGAAAAGTAAGCCATCATGGGATAA
>NW_027424567.1:0-1865 GCF_003597395.2 Chelonoidis abingdonii
GCTACGACAGTGCCATGCGAACACCTGTTCTCACTTTCAGGTGACATTCTAAACAAGAAGCAGGCAGCATTATCTCCTGCAAATGCTAACCAGACTTATTTGTCTGAGTCATTGGCTGAAGTAGGACTGAGTGGACTTGTAGGTTCTAAAACTTTTACATTGTTTTATTTTTGAATGCAGTTATTTTCTTGCACATAATTCTACATTTGTAAGTTCAACTTTCATGATAAAGAGATGGCACTACAGTAGGTGAATTGAAAAATACTATTTTTGTTTTCTACAGTGCAATTATAATTGAAATCAATCTATTAGAAAATGTAGAAAACATCCGAAAATATTTATATAAGTGTTATTCTATTATTAACAGCACAATTAATCACAATTTTTTAATTGCTTGATAGCCCTAATATGCATAAATATACACGTGTGTGTGTGTGTGTGTAAGTGCGCCGAATTAAAAGGCAAATACTGCAGTAATTTGGAGTGCAGCAAAACCACTCATCTAGTTCTGCACATTAAAAACTATTTTATTCAGAAAGGAAGTGTTCATTAGAAGAGTGAGGTTACCACCTGCTCACGTGGGAGGAGTTTATCAAGATTCTTAACTTTCATCTGTTCACAAACAATATGCAGAAGCATCCAAAGGATACCACCTCAGAATAGTGAAGCATGATGCTACTACTGTAGGCATGTGGTAGAGCATAAATTCTGGGGCAGTTTCTAAACCCACAATCCAAATCTAGGGTTAAAACTCTCAGAGTTAAAAAGACTTGTGTGGCTAGATTTGAATCTGGTAAAAGAAGATTTTTTCCAGCTAATATTTTCTGCCTTTCACCAGCCTAATTCTCCAGAACGTAGTGTGCAATGGAAAGCTACTTATTTTGTAAGAGATGAGACAGCCCTGATACCTTGACAATCTCCACACTTAACACATGCAGCTATGGTCTTCTCGCTGCTCAGGATGTTCCTTTTGTAGGACTTGCAGGGAAAGAAGTATCACTATACTCCAAAACACTGGTGTTTGCTATTATTAAGCTAGCTAAATTTACTACCATCTTAGCAGGAAACGGCTGCTCTGCCTCCCTTGACTTCACCCAGAAAGAGTCAAATGGAGGATTAAAACCTAAAAATCTAACTGGAATAGGTGATTTATAATTATTAACTTACCAGTGTATTATATAAACTGATGTCCACTTCAAGACCACTTCTCACATGGAAGAACTTGACAATTGGCACTTTAGCAGTTGTTATTGGCAAGACATTTCTTAGACCTAGGAAGGAATTTGGGCTTTCAGTTTAATACAACGATAACGGTATCAAAACCACCACCAAAAGCTTAAAAAAATTTCAGCAGATTTCTTTAAAAGCCTTTGGGCAGATATCAAAGCTATCTTTTAAGTCTGCATATATGAAAAGTATAAAAATTAATTTATATTTTAATATTGATTTTAGACACTTCATTATTCATAACATTTCTGGCATTAGTTTTCACTTAACATTATCTGAAAACTAAACTGTTTAAACAGCAAAACAGCATAAATTAAACTTATCTGGTACAGAGTAAGTTAATTTTAAAATATTTATGAAATCCTCACAAAAAGGCATTTAAATGTGATTTACAGGAATGTTACATTAAAGTAATCTATAGTGTGTGCCATCTTCAGCATTATTAATAGCAGCAAAGAATCCTGTGGCACCTTATAGACTAACAGACGTTTTGGAGCATGAGCTTTCGTGGATGAATACCCACTTCGTCAGATGCATACATACATACATGCATCTGACGAAGTGGGTATTCACCCACGAAAGCTCATGCTCCAAAACGTCTGTTAGTCTATAAGGTGCCACAGGATTCTTTGCTGCTT
>NW_027424568.1:0-1306 GCF_003597395.2 Chelonoidis abingdonii
GTTTTACATTGTTTTTGAGACCAGTTATGTAACAAAAAAATCTACATTTGTAAATTGCACTTTCATACAGTACTTGTATGAGGTGAATTGAAAAATACTAATGTTGGAGCATAAGCTTGCGTGGGTGAAAAGTGTCTGACGAAGTGGGTATTCACCCACGAAAGCTCATGCTCCAATACTTCTGTTAGTCTGTAAGGTGCCACAGGACTCTGTCACTTTTTACAGATCCAGACCAACACGGCTACCTCTCTGATACTTGAAAAATATTGTTTCTTTTGTTTATCGTTTTTACAGTGCAAATATTTGTAATAAAAAATAATATACACTTTAATTTAAATTACAACACAGAATACAACATATATGAAAATGTAGAAAAACATCCAAAATATTTAATAATTTACAATTGGTATTCCATTGTTTAACAGTGCAATTAAAACAACAATTAATTGTGATTAATTTTTTTGAGTTAATCATGTGAGTTAACTGTGATTAATCGACAGCCCTAGTATCTATGTTGAAAATGAAGGCAGATCACCAGAAGGTGATGTGTCTCAGACGTGTTCCTTTCAGGCAGGACGTAACAGAGGCACACCTCTCAGTCTGCTCATGTGCAATAGTCTGTTGTACACCTCACAGTATCCGTCTAGGCAGAAGAAAAGATTGTGAAATCTACAAGAGAGGAATGTCACAGGATAAACCAAACAGCAGGGGAATCCTATTTATGACTAAAGACACAGGATTGTTAGGGTATATCTGGAAGGCAAAAGGAAACATGGGCTCCTCCATCCAGGAGGAAAATCAACAGGTGTTTATGTTATGAACGGAGGGTCACAGCCAACCTGGCTGGAAAATGCTGGTAAGCAATATTCCACAGGCTATGAAAGTATCCTGTTCAGCAAGTCAAGACTCTAAAACAGGCCTGCACAATTTGTAAAGTGGCGAGGGCCACATTACGCCAAAGAAAACAGCTGAGGGCCCAACCCCCCCGGCCCTGCGGAAACACCCCCCCCAGCACCTCCCGGCCCCAGGAAAACACCCTGCTCCAGAGCCGCCCAGCCTTGCAGAAACAAACCTTTCTTCCCCAGCGCCGCCCCACCAAAAGAGCTGTGGGCCAAAAAGGAAGGTTGGGGGTGGGGAGATGATATTTGATTTTAAATCAACCAGGGGATCCCAGCTGAAGAGGTGGCTGGGATCCCTCAGGGGCAAATTAAAGGGCCCGGGGCTCCGGTGGCTGGGGGAACCCGGAGTTTTCCAGGGCTGGGGCAGGGATTTAAAGGGCCCAGAGCTCCTGCTGCTGAGGGGAGCC
>NW_027424569.1:0-1465 GCF_003597395.2 Chelonoidis abingdonii
GGGGGGGGGGGACCAGGAAACTCAGGATGGGGAAGGAGTTCAAAAGCAACCACAAGCTACCAAGGAAGCATCAAGGTTTGCAGCAGAGAAGAACCTGCCTCTGAGCGAAAACTGTCCCTGGTCAGAACCTGGAGTGTGAGCTTTAAACCCACGTCTGTATGCGGGGGATCTGCAGGCTCCTCCACAGCCTGTGTCCCGATGAGGTGATCTCCAGGGCTTATCCAGGCACGGAAAGGGTCTGGGTCCCTCCGGGCCTAAAAGTCTGAATCGGCATCCAGCAGCTCAGCATCCATGAGGTTCGTCTGGGAGTGGATGGGGGCGAAGCCTGCCCTCCTGCCATGAGTCCTCGGCCCGCAGGGAACGCTCCTGCCAGGCAGGGTGCCGGGATCCAGGCCTGCGGCGGGGAGCCGGAACAAGCCATTGTGCTGCTGGCGTGCCAGGAAGCACCGCACGCTGCCCTCGAGGGCCAGATCTTCCTGGGGCCCGGTCTCAGGGCAGAAGGGGTTGCTGATCAGATGGAAGGCGTCATGTTTCCTGGACCTGGCGGGGTTGTCCTGGGGCCCCTGAGGGAAGAGGCTTTCGTGCTGGGAGACGCTGAACCTCAGGCCAGGGTAGGTGCCTGGGGGCGGCACCTCTTCCCCAAGCTGAGACTCCCTGGGGTTGGCGACCAGGCACTTCTGCTGTGGCAGCCTGGGCAGGCGAGGGACGGCACTGCGGGCCAGCGGGGTGAAGTAGCCCACGTCGCAGAGGGCAGGCCCCAGAGGGCAGACTTCCTTCTTCTTCCTCCTCCTCCTCTTCTTGCGGCTGGCTCTCTTCTCCAGCTCGGGCGAGATCTCTGCATCCACCACCCACAGGTTCGCCCTTTCATCCGGCGGCACTGCGGGCATGAGAGAGAGGTGACGGGCTGAGAGGGGCCTTCCCAGGCGGGTTCGCTGTTAAACCCCCCGCGGGAAACTCAGCGACCGGGACGGCAGGACATAGACCCGAGTGTGGGCACAGCATCAGCAAGTGTGATGGATCCTTGTCCCCACCCAACTCTGCCGCTGCACCCGTCCCAGTCCAGAGATTCCCAGCCTGCCAATGGCCCTCAATCCCAACCCCTGCTCCTTACTGGTCCTGTCATGGGGCCCCTTACATGGCTCTGCCCATGCCCTCAATCCCGACCTGCAGCCCCTGCTAGCCCAGCCCTGGGCTTCTCCCCACACTTCTCAATCCCGACCCACAACCCCCTGCTAGCCCAGCCCTGGGCTTCTCCCCACGCTCCTCAATCCCAACCTGCAGCCCCTGCTAGCCCAGCCCTGGGCTTCTCCCCACACTTCTCAATCCCGATCCGCAACCCCCTGCTACCCCAGTCCTGGGCTTCTCCCCATGCTCCTCAATCCCAACCCGCAGCCCCTGCTAGCCCAGCCCTGGGCTTCTCCCCACGCTCCTCAATCCCAACCCGCAGCCCCTGCTAGCCCAGCCC
>NW_027424570.1:0-931 GCF_003597395.2 Chelonoidis abingdonii
CCCCAGGGGCCCCAAAATCCCATTTCCAGGGGCCCGAAAAACCCAGGGACCCCAAAACCTTATTTCCAGGGACCGCAAAACCCCATTTCCTGGGGCCCCCAAAAACCAGGGGCCCCCAAATGCCATTTCAAGGGGCTCCTAACCCCCAGGGGTCCCAAAACCCCATTTCCAGGGGCCCCTAACCCCCAGGGGCCCCAAAACCTCATTTCCAAGGGCCCCAAAACCCCAGGGACCCCAAAACCCCAATTCCAGGAGCACAAAAACCCCAGGGGCCCCAAACCCCATTCCCGGGGCCCCGAAAACCATTCCCAGGGGCCCCCAAAACCCAGGGGCCCCAAAACCCCAGGGATCCCCAAACCCTATTACTAGGGGCCCCCAAACCCCATTTCAAGGGGCCCCCAAACCCCATTTCCAGGGGCCCCAAAACCCCAGGGGTCCCCAAACCACATTTCCAGGGGCCCCAAAACCCCAGGGGCCCAAAACCCCATGTCCAGGGGCCCCAAACCCCATTTCCAGGGCCCTCAAAACCCCAGGGGCCAGAAAAACCCCATTTCAAGGGGCCCGAAAACCCCAGAGGCCCCAAAATCCCATTTCCAGGGGCCCAAAACCCCAGGTCCCCCCAAACCCCATTTCCAGGAGCCCCAAAACCCCAGGGGCCCAAAAACCCATTTCAAGGGGCCCCAAACCCCATTTCCAGGGCCCCCAAAACCCCAGGGGCCCCAAACCCCATTTCCTTGGGACCAAAACCCCATTTCCAGGGGCCCCAAAACCCAGGGGCCCCAAAACCCATTTCCAGGGGCCCCAAAACCCCAGGGCACGCAAAACCCCATTCCTAGGGGCCCAAAACCCCATTTCCAGGGGCCCCAAAACCCCATTTCCAGGGGCCTCTAATGCCCAGGGACCCCAAAACCCCATTTCCAGGGGCCTGAAA
>NW_027424571.1:0-4860 GCF_003597395.2 Chelonoidis abingdonii
GCTCGGGCTCCTCCTCAGGTGTGCTGGGAGGGCAGGCTCCGGTCTTCTCGGGAGTTGGACAGGCAGGCTCGGCTCTTCCTCGGGGTAGCGGAAAGGGGGCGGCCCTCCAGTTCTCCTGGAGTACTGCAGCGAGGGTAGAGCCGGGGCTGCCCGGTGTCACCTCAGGCCAGCTGCGGCCTGCTGCTGTCTCCACGGGGAGCTCAGTCACATGATGTCTGGTCTCGTCCGGCGGTGGTTCTCCACTGAGCATGCTGGTGACTTTACTTCTGGGTCAGCTCTGTGACCTCCTGAGGCAGGCGGCAGTCCCGTGGCTCCACCCACTTTGCATTGGAGCGGTTCATCCTAGCGGAGCTATGGGGTATCCCACCCGCTCCTACAGAGCACATACAATAGACAGTCAAAAGTATCTGTAAAAGACAATAATAGAGAATTAGTTCCAGCATTGGAAGAGCCACTGAGATTTAATATAAAGGAAAATGATAAACACAAGAAATTGTGGCGGTACGCAAAGGCGAATGAGAAGCCAGGAACCTGAAGCAAATGGCCTTCAATTGAAGAGGCATTTGGAATAGGAAGCGAGGAATGGACCTGTAGTATAAGGTCAGACAAGGACATCAATGAGACTTGAGAGTTTATCTCACAAGATAATTCAGCAGCCTAAGAGAGCAAACCATTGAAGCTGGAGCAAGCGCGGACATGAGAACTGTGAAACTGATGTCAAGGAGGCGCACATGAAATTTAGAAGGAAAAATGGGCAACGAATGGCAGAACCTGTACAAAGAAAAATTGTGTGACATCAAAGAGTACTATGAGACTTAGAAAGGAAGAAATTGAGAGAGGCAGTCAAAAAGAATGAGAATCTGGAAAACGACCGGTAGAGGAGTATTTAGGTTAAATAGATGTATTCCGCAGGGCTTGAAAGATGAAAAAGGCTGAAGACTTGGAAAGGGAGCAAGATGAAAATATTGTACAAATTCTACCAATGACCTCTGTTCCTCAATGTCAATGTCCCAGATACAGCTGCTCAGGCAGCATTTACCAAAGAAATTCCACATGTTTGGGAAGAACTTGAACATGCAGTTCGTAACAAAAAAGGGGAAGGATCCGGGGGTGGACAGAGTTAACCGGATACCTTCAAAAGCAGGGGCAAGTACTTCTTCAAGTGTTGGTTTGTCCTGCCAGGCAGGTATATGGGATCTTGCGAGCATACCACACAGGGTGGGGTGCAAATAAGCTTTATTAAGAAATGCCAAAACAGGAAAATTCATAGTGAGGGTTATGGGTTTGTTAAGGTAGATACGGGAAGGGGTTTCTTTTAGCAATGTATAGGGGTTCACTAGTGGGTACAATACAGTGGAGGTACAATGTACAGTTGGTACCCAATTAAACTGAAGCATATGTCACCGGTAGCTAAACAAGTTGATGTAAAGGGTGTGTCACAGCAGCATATAGGCCAACTACAGTTATGGGAAAATGTGGTACAGTAATCAACTCTAGGTAAAAATTGTCACAGTTGGTATAAATTTAAAATGTGGGTGTGTTCGAGAGAAAAAGGGTTAACCCAATGGGGTTTTTTGCTAGACTCAGTATTCAATTGGTGGAGTCGGTATGGAGGGTGTGAAGGGTAAAAGGATAGAGGAGAGCTGCAGGAGACGTGATTGTCAGGCTATGGGTATAAATGTAAAATGTAGACGGTGTGGTTAGGAGAGAAAAAGGGTACCATTTGGCGGTTTTTGCCTTAGACTTCAGTTAATACATTGAGGTGGGGGTAATTAGGAGTGTGGAGGAAGGGATTAAAAGGAGAGAGAGAGAGGCTTCAGGAGACAGAGCAGGGCAGGCGTACGATTAGCAGGTGTGAACAGCAGTATAGAGGATTGAGGGGTATGGGTGATGATGAGGCTCGGGGCGGGGGGGGGGCGGCATGAAGACAGATAACCACAATCTATACATGAACACAGCAAATCTTACATCTATGACCTCTCTTTAATCAAAGATGACATCCAAATTGGCGATGTAACAGAACACAATGCACACAATTTCCCTTAACCTAATTATATCACGAGAACAACAAATACATACATCTCTAAACCTAACTTACCAAGCTTGCTGGGTGCTGGTTAAGTCTGAGAGGTGCTGGGAAAGAGAGAGAGCAGCTAAGATAATATAAATAAAGGTATAGAGAATCACAGAATTCAGCGAGGGATCTTACCAGCCCCAAAGGAAGCAGCAGAGGTAAAAGCAGCAAAATCTCAGGATGATGTGGTGTCTCTGCTGCTTTTACCTCTGCTGGCTCCTTTGGGGCTGGTAAGTCCCTCAGTGAAATCGCTGTGATAAATTCTCTTACTTTTGTTTTATTTTAGCTGCTCTCTCTTCTCCAGCACAAACGCCATCCTGTGAATATAAAAATCAGGGATCTCTCAGGGCAGCAATTCGTTTTCGTGGGGGGGGTTTCAAAAACGGGCTACCAGGAGGGGCACCCTGATTTCCAGCCTTCCCTGGGGACCTCTCCGAATGGGCTCTGTGCTGCGGAGCCCCAAGACCCTCCCACTCCCCACCAGCGGGCTGGGATGGGGAAATGCCCCTGAGGCGGTCACATCCCCCCGCCCGCACATCTGGGAATCAGGCTGGGAGGCAGGGTCTGCTGGCCGTGGGGTTCCCTGCAGCCTGGTGGCATTCACAAGGAGAACCGAGATGGCCTGACAGCCCAACCCCTGTACAAGTTCCTGCCCGTCCCTACCCCCCATGCCTACTGCCTCTTCAGCAGCCCTCCCTACGGTCTGCCCAATCCCTCCCCCCAGCTGTCTCCCCTCCACCCCAGCTCCCACCCCGTGACTTCCCCCCCTCTACACTTTCTCCCTGCCTCCTTCCCTCCCTGAGTCCCAGCTTCACCCCCTGACATCTCTCTAACCCCACCTCCCCCCATCACAGCCCTTGTCCCCCTCTAGTGCCCCGGCCCCTGCTCCCCGGGGTGGGCTTGAGAGGCCCCCACTCCCCAGCTGTTCCACTCCCCAGAATTTGAAGCTGCTGGCATTGAAGGTGGGCCTGGGCTGGGTCAGCTGCTTGGGCAGATCCTGGTGAAAGAGAGAAGAGCGGGCAAGGCTGAGGCCCTTCCCTTCTCCCAGGGGGGACAGGGGGTCCCACAATTTGGCCAGTGTCACCCTCCCACATACAGAGGAGACATCAGCTCCCAGAAGCCCATGCTCCATCTCCAGCCCCGCAGGGATGAGACCAAAATCCACCAGTGCTCCCTACCCCGCCACCGCCATCAGCAGTCAAGCCGGGGAATCAGCCCCCTTCTCCTCTTCAAGGGCTTCAGAACTCCCTGCTCCCTGCAACACCAGCCTCCTCACCATGTACCCCAGAGTAGGGTAGGATAAGGGGGGATTTATTCTTTCCATTCCTCAGATCTAGCCCTCAGCCCCAGTCTGCCCATACGTGATCCAGGGTCTGGAGCAGTTGGCTGCTTACCCAGGGCTACCAAGGAGCTGCCAGGAGAAGGGACTAGATTCTCCAAGGCTCTGCATCCATTCACACTGGTACCTGTCTCACATATGGGGAAACTGAGACACCAGGGAGGGCGATATGGGCTGCATCAGGTCAGATTGGGAGTCTGTGGGAGAGCCAGAAATAGAACCCCAGAGGCCTGGCTCCATGGGCAGCTTGGGACTCCTCCAGTTGGGGAGGCTGGGCGCTCCCAGACTGCGGCCCTGCCCCAAGGCTCACTCCCGCTTAGCATCCCCTGGGCCCTGACATCCACCGCCCATGCCTGGCTCCCAGCCTCCCCTGCTCTAACCACTAGACCCAGTGGCACTGGAACAATTTTTATAGTGGGAGTTGCTGAGAGCCAGTGAACAAAACTGTAAACCCTGTCCAGGATGGAAACCACTTAAAGCCAGGGGGTGCACCGTGACTGGCCCTCACTCCCTTCCCAGAGCTAGCGGTGAGACCCGGATACCCTGGCTCCCAACCCCCACTCTAGCCACTAGACACCACTGCCCTCCCAGAGCTGGGGATAAGAACCAGGGTCCTGGCTCCCAGCCCGGCTGTGGGTGTAGCAGGACATACTGGCCATGGGCTCAGCTGGGCATCGCTTACCATCAGGTTGGAGGGGATGAGTCGTAGACGGGGCACGTACCATGGGCTGGGGCAGGCTGCGTCTCCTCAACCAGCCCAGTGTAGCCCTCCCCATGCTCTGCCCAGAAGGCCCCTTCCTGCTCGCCCTTCCGCCTTGGCTCCAGCCCAGGCCAGCTGGCTGCTACTCCCCAGGGCAGCATGCTGGGGCTGGGGCTGGGGCGGCCATGGCCGCCCTGTGGCTGGGACTTGAGGTGGCTGGGGGGCACCTGGGGATGCCCACCATGTGCTTGCGAAGGAAGGGCTGGGGGGGCTGTGCGCTGCCTGCCGAGCCCTCAGGAGCTGGAGGGGCCGTGCACTGTCTGCCCACCCAGCGTTTGGGGACTTGGGCTCACGGGTGGAGAGGGGGAGCATGTGTCCCCCACCGAGCATGCTAGGGGAAGCCACAGGGGGGCGTTCTGGGCTCCGGTGGGGGAAGGGGGCCAGGAGGGGCAGGGCCAGGTGGGGGGAATTGGATGCTCCATAAAACAACCAATAGATCAGATCAATGGGCCAATCTAACCTGTATCGCCCCCACAACATCAGATTAATTAGGCCATCTAGCCTGGTATCCCCCTCCTCACAACAATATCAACAGGCCCATCTAGCCTGGTATACCCCACCCCACATGAAATCAATGGGCTCATCTAACCTTGTTATCCCCACCCCATATCAGATAAATGGTCCGATCTAGCCTCTATTCCCCCACCCCAACATCAGATCAATGGGCCCATCTAGCCTCATATCCCC
>NW_027424571.1:4885-12248 GCF_003597395.2 Chelonoidis abingdonii
TCGCCCATATTAGGTCTTGGACAAGGGTATTTCCATTCTTTCTCGTGTTTAAGACAGTAGCTTTACAACTGTAAAAAGAATAGTATCTTGATGAAATATTACAGTAAAACTTTTGTTTACTGACTTTACCATTGCTTATGTTGTGCCTTCTGATACTAATTAGTGATTGGTGAGCTACCTAAATCACTTATTTTAATACAAGCCCCCATAATGGCTTTCTGTTTTGAAACTACTGATCAGCTGCTGCAACAATGTTAAGAGTGATACAGGTGTTTCATGTTTCTAGGAAGCAAAATTCCTTCTTAAAATTCCTGTAGGGAACGTTTGCTTATAAATTTTTCATATTTTTATCAAAGGCTGAATGGTCAAATAAGCCTTGTTTACTTACCAAAATGACAATGTTGAGAATAATCTTGTCCTTTTGTAACTTGATGATAAAACAACATTGTAATGAAAGTAAAATATAGTTGAGCAACAAGAATAAGTTGTGTCTTCTTGCTTATAGTATCATAGTGCAAGAGGGGCAAAAAAAATGATCGCAGTGAGGTTTGCAGTACAAGTTGTTCAGGTCACTTCCTTAGCTTCTAATAGATTTCATTTCATGAATTATTACTTCTAGCAGTAGGTGGCTCATTTTGCTTAAATACAGCTTCATCTTATTCAGTCAGGAAAAAGAAAAACGGTTGATGTATAACAATTAACTTGCCCCAATTCCAAAATCTCACGTAAGCATAACAAGATCTGCAATTCCAAAATATTTGGAAGTGAATGAGATTCTGGGCATGCACAGTGCAAGCAATTATTTTAAAGTCACCAAGAGGCCTTAAAGCCTTAAGTGTTTCAAGAGAAGACCGTATTCAAGTCTAAGCCACCCTAAATTTGAATTATCCTAAAATTGATTTGATAAAAAAAAAAAATCTTCAGCACGACGTGCTCCTTTTTTCCTTCTAAAGTTATGAAGAGGGTTAAAGTCATTTTAGAAAACAGCAAGATTTATAAAAGCTATTCTAACAATTATTCAAATCAGTAGAACCAAATACTAAAATGATAAGCCAATCTGTCTGTGAAAGTTAAAGATGATGTGTGCATATTAATAATGATGAGAACTTGAAAATCACAAGTGAAAACTGAATGTTAGCTGGTGTTGCATTGCACAGATTTATTCCTGTCATTTACATAACAACTTCTTATCTCACGCCTGCTCTAAATTCAAGTTGCAATATTATATCCCTAACGCTGTTTTCTGTTTTTGTACTTGCTCACTTGTCCTGCATATTGCCAGCACACAGGTAATGATAATGCAACCAATATATTTGGCCTTTGGACTTAGAATAGCATTTACAGTAGTAACTATATCAATGTGATTATCAACTAATTGCAGGACACAGCAGGAGGAAAAATAGTTATTCACTTTCTCATAACTGGCTGTTCTTCAAGATGTGTTGTTCATGTCCATTCCATCAAAGGTGTGTGGCGCCCCGCGCACTGCATGCGCCGGAACAGATTTTTCTCTTACAGCATCCGTTAGGGTCGGGCCTGGCGGCCGCCAATATAGGACCGCTACCCCTCAGTTCCTTCTTGGCCCTATTCCGACAGAGGGTAGGAAGGTGAGAGTATTTGGGATGGACATGAACACACATCTCGAAGAACATCAGTTATGAGAAAGAAAACGAATAACTTTTTTTCTTCTTCGCATGATTGTTCATGCCATTTCCAGCCAGGTGACTCACAAGCCAAAGCTTAGGAGGTGGGGCGGATCCTGACTGATTGCGAGCACAGCCGCATCCAAAGGCCACATCCAGCTTGGCCTGTTACGTAATTGAATTATGCGTTGTGGATGTATGTTTCGAGACCATCTAATCACCCTGCAGATTTCCTGGGTGGGAACTTTCACCAGGGACTGTCGCCAAGGAGGCCTGGTCCTGAGGGCAGGCCACCCCTTGCCAGGCTGTAACACTCTCAAATGCAGATGTGATCCCGATGAATGCTTTGAGAAGAGACAGAGAGACCTTTCATTTTTGTCCACCAGGGCCACAAGGTTGGATGGACTTCCCGACAACTTAGTCCTCTCTATGTAGAGGCTAGCGCCCGTAGTACATTCCAGTGAGTTGCAGCCTGTGCTCCTATTGGAGGAGTATGACTTTGGGATAAAACACTGGGAAGATGATGTTCCTGGCCCATATGAAACTGGGAGACACTTTATGAGAAAGGCTGGGTGAGGTCTGAGTTGGACCTTGTCCTTATGAAAAACTATGTAAGGGGGCTGTGACATGAGGGGCTAGCTCTGATCCCATCTAGCCAAGGTGTAATTGCCACACGGAACACAACCTTGTATGAGAGAGAGAGCAGGGGAGGTTGCCAGTGGTTCAATGAGGTCCTGTAAGTTCTGGACAGGACTAGATTAAGGTCCCCAAGCTGGACAGGCTGACGCATCTACGGGAAGAGCCGTCAGGCCCCTGAGGAATGACTGATAGGGGTTTGCGAAACTGAAAAGCTGTCTGTGCCTAGATGGAAGTCGAATAATGGCAGCTAAGTGGACCCTTATGAGACCAAGGCCAGGTCTCGGTTTTAGGTGAAGGAGGTAGAATAGTATGAACGATATGGGGTGAGCAGCAGCAACTGCTGCGTCGCCCAGATTGGAGAACCCCTTTCCCACGTGGCAGGTCGTTGCACTGGTGGTAAGGCTTTTACTATCAAAAAGGACTTGTCTAACTTATCCGAGTCTGGCAGCTGGTGCTGTGTTAGCCATGGAGCATTCAGGCTGTGAGTGTGGAGCGACTCTAGATTTTGGTGCCGGGAGTCGCCATTGGTCCTGCATATCAGATCCAGGACCAGGGGTAAGTGAGCTGTGTTCTACAGACATTCCCGGGAGTGACATAAACCAGTGCAGGTTGGCCAAGCCAGTGCTTCAGTTATGACTCAGGGCCCAAGTCCCTGCCGATCTTGAGGAGCACGATGAATCCCGGACTGTTGACTTATGAGAGAGCAGAATAGCTTGACATTTTCCTGTTGCCCAACAAGTGGCAAACAGGTCTATTGGGAGGATCCCCAAACAGAGATTGATCTTGCCACGTCCAGCCGGAGAGCCACTCTGGCCATGGCAGTGACACTTGTGGCCGCTGAGGACTGTCCGCCATCTCGTTTCTGCACTCCTTGAGAGGTTATGATGCCTGCAGGTGGATGTTGAGTGGATCTACACAAATACCACAGCCAAGGGTTCCTGGCATAGGGGCGAGAGGAGCGTACACCCCCGTTTTGTTGATATAGAAACATCGCCGAGGTGGTTGTCTGTAGGACTAGGTGCACCTGCCTGCTATGTGGGTTTTGTGAAAGCATAGCATGCCAGTTCGTACTGCACTCAGCTCTCTGACATTGATGGTGCAGAGTGAGGTCCGCCTGAGGACCATGAGCTTGCTTGAGTCCTGAGGTCCCCTATTTGAGCTCCCCAGCCCCAGATCCAAGGCATCTTCCACCAAGGAGAGAGATGGCAAAGGGCAGGAATGCCCCGCAACGACTGCCCATGCAACTTTTGTGAATACTAGGAGCTGTCGACAGTCCGAATGGAGTGGGAGGACAGCAAACTGGTAGTGGCTTGCCGCTCACACGAATCTTAGGTTAGCATCTGTGTTGATAGTTTGCCCTGCTAAGTCTCTTGGCATCCAAGTGAGGGATAATGGAGGTTAGTGGACCATGCGGAACTTAGTTTCTTTACAAACTTGTGAGTTGTGCAGGTCCAAGATGGGTTGAGGCCCTCCATGCCTTCGGTATTAGAAATAACAGGAGTTAAAACCTTTGCCCTTAAGCTCCTGAGAAGGAAACCTCCCTCCACTGCCACCACTGAGAGGAGGGACTGCACTTCTTCAATTAGGAAGCAAGTTGTCTGAGAGGGGTCCCTGAAGAGAGACAACGGCAAGGGGTTGAGGGGCACAGAATTGGATGGAATATTGCCCTCTCTACTGCTGCAGAGCACCCCATGGTCTGAGTAATCAGGACCAGGCGATGGTAGAAAAGGGGTAGAGGGTGACAAGGGTGTAGATGAAGGATCCAGAGGTCCGTACTGGTGAGCGTCCTCACCACAACTTCAAAAGAGTTGTCTAGGCCCCGAGGCAACAAGGTCCAAATCCTCTCCACCTTCCTTGGCCTGTCATCCCCAGGTTTGAGCAGCCCGTCTCAATTGCTGCTGAGAAGAAATGGTTGTCCTCAAAGCAGGGCCGTCGATGTCCCAGTGACTGCTTAAAATCAGGACTGAGGATGAGCGATGGGATGAGAGGATGGGGTAGCGGCCCTGTTCACTACCCTCGACCCCTCGGGGGTCCCTTGGCACCTGGTACTCGAGCTGCTGTCCAGTGTTGATGGGGGATTTCAGCACCCTAACAGCTAGTGCCAGGGGATGACAAATCCACAGTGCTGAGCCCGACGGATCAGGCAGGGTCGAGGTGGAGTACGCAGTGGTGCTGTTTGTCTGGGAGACAGTGACCGGAGCTGTCTGCTGCAGCGGGTGCCGCTTCCCTCGGATAACGGTGTTGCTGGCAGCAGTGTCTGTTTGGCACGAAAGATGCCAAAGACACTGACCACAGTCGCTGAATCCGGAACATGGACTTGCGACTTTGGCTCGAGGTACCCCAGCGGTGTCCCAGAAGGGCCACTGAGCAGACACAGCTCACTGTTGCTCCATGCTGCCGGTTAGGCCTGTGATTCCATCAAGACCTGGACCTCCGCTCCGCGAGTCTCTGGATCAATAAGGAGTCCGTCGGTGAGGGCTCAAAGTAGGCTAGGACCACCGAGGAGCGGCACCCAGGTTGTTGCGCGCGAGCAGTGCTGCAAAGCCAGAACAGTGCGCCCTTCTGTCTGTGTGAGCAGTGCTGGAGGCTGTGTTGATGAGACCAGCAGACCCATCATGGTGGTTTTCACTGGCGACTTGTCCTCCTCTGTGGGGAGCGAGGGCACCAGAAGAGCATCAGGTCTTCGTGGTCGCTTGGAACACCTCCCACATCATACAGTAGCTGTATGTCTCCTAGTGGTCCAGGGACGAGGAGGATTCAACTCAACTGGACCCGGCTGGTGGAGGAGTCGAACAAGACTGTCATAGCTTTCCTACTCAGATCTTGAACCTTTAGCGTCGATAAACTGAGAAGCTAGCATTGATCTCCTAAGCTTAATTACCAGCTTAGATATATAATTGCTGCCACCAACGGGAATTACAGTGCCTGTCTCACTCTGGTCTCCCAAAACCTTCCCTGGGGAACCCCCAAGACTCAGATGCCCCTGAGCTACAACAAGGGAATAACCCACTTCCCTTCGCCCTCGTCTCTTCCCACCCAGAATTCCTGTCTGGGCCAACCTGTGAGTTACTGATGCAACCTCTTTACGATCACCAATACAAGAAGCATGTCTCCTGTCTTCCACACAAGAGACCAACCAAGTCCCAGGAAACAGAAAAGAATCATTCTTCCCCCTCCACCGAATTACCTGGTGCTTGCAGAGATTCACCCTCCGTAGATCTAATACAAGAGAATTCCCTCCCCTTCGTTCCTTAGCCTACCCGAGAGAAAAAAACTCAAAACAAGTCTTTAAAAGAAACTTTAGATAAAGAAGAAAAAGCATAAAATTTCTCTGTATTAAGGTGACAATAACACAGGTTCAATTGCTTAAAAGAAAAAGAATAAACAGCCTTATTCAAAAAGAGATAAATTAAACATTATTCAGCAACTACACACATGTAAAAAATACAAAAAAACAATACAGCCTATTATTTTTCTACCTTGTGTACTTACAATTGAAACTGAAGATTAAAAGCTTGAAGAGTAGAGTATGAAAAGATCCCCTCTCATAGGCTGAGAGCCAGACAAAAAGACACAGACCCACATTCCCTCCCGGAGTTTGAAAAAAAATCCATTCTGATTGCGTCTCTGTCTGGTGTTTGGTGCCCTTTGTAACCCTTTACAGGTGGAAAGAAACATTAACCCTTAGCAAGAAGGAGGGGTTTTGTTCCCAAACACACTCATGCACGCCGCAGACCCCCTAGCTTTCGAGAAGGGTGATCGACCCTGTCACCGGCCTCATCTTTACTGCATGGGGATGGCAGAGTGGTGCTCGTGCGGGAAGCCGAACTTCTTATGGCCCGAGCCATGGCAGTGCTGGGGGGCCTTAGAGTCCTTAGGGCCATTTCGCGTGCCGTTGGTGCCGGAGCGCTGTGCACTAATGAGGACGTGCTCAGTGCTAGTTCAGTGGGTCCCGGATCAGAGTGTGGCCTCAATGCCGCCGCCATCAACAGAAGTTTTAGTCTCTGTTCCTGGTCTTTGAGGGTTCTGGGACGGAAACCCTTGCAGATACAGCACTACTTCTGGTAACTCTCACCAAGGCACCACAAGCAGGAAGAGTGAGGATCACTCTTGGGCATAAACTTGCCACAGTCCTTGCAAAGCTTAAACCCTGGATACCCGGGCATACCCCAGGAGGGGGAACATGGGGGGGGGGCACCAAACCAACTAACTATAACTATAAGGAACAGCTATTAACTAACTGAGAAACTAGATACACCAGATGCTATTAGACACTGCTAAAGCACTTGCTGCAAGAATGAGCGAAGTTCCAGCTAGCTGTCACCGACGGTAAGAAGGAACTGAGGGGGTGGAGGATCGGCAGGGCCCTATTTTGGGCATCATGAAGGCGCCACTCCAGCGAGCTCCCAGGCCGACTCTATGGATGCTGCTACAGGAAAAATCTTCTGGCTGGCGTGCACACGCATGCACACACCTGGTTGGAACGGACATGAACAATCACTTGAAGAATCAAATGTACTGAAAGAGAAAAATCACACTCAATTCAGAATGAATTGTCATGTTATCCTTTCATAGAGCTTTGTTAGGGGTCTGATCACCCAAAACCATGAGCATCCTCAGCTCCCCCCAAAGTTATTGGGAGTTGAGTAGTCAGCACTTCTAAAAAAAAATTGGACCTCAAATTTGTGCCTTCCAGTCAGCTGCTGTGTATTGTTATGTTCATTTTATAACTGTTCTAATGTAAATGTGGATATCATTACATTTTCATTATATTGGACATGTTTGGTTTTATATGAAGTCATCTTTACAACTAAAAGTGTGTAAGCATTGCTCCATTATATGTTCTTTTATATAATGCTGCTCCAATGGGCATTCTTGATTTTTAATAAGTACAAAATCAAGTCCTAAATATGCCTCTGATATTTTAACCTTTTCATCTAGCTATAACTAGTTATTGAAAGAGTTCTTGCTTAAAGCTTTTTGAAAAGTGCAAATAATTTTCATATGACTTTTTTCTAAGAAGCTTTGTATTAATTTTAGCTCTCTTCCATAAAGTGAAAAGCAACAGAGTCCTGTGGCAC
>NW_027424572.1:0-1167 GCF_003597395.2 Chelonoidis abingdonii
TGCCTGAGCTCGGCCCCCGCTGTGTTTATTCAGCGAGATGATCCAGTGCCCTCACACCCCACCCCACCCCACCCGCTTCTTTGCATTTCTGGAATCGCCCCTCACATGGCAGTGTAAGAGCTGGGTGATGTAAGAGCTGATGTACTGGAAGCTTTTTATTCCTGAGCAGAACTGAGGACCCTCCCATTATCCTGCCTATTGCAAAAATACACATTCTGGCGATGTGCTGGTCACAGAGTGCTCACACAAACACATCCCAGTATCAAGTGGTACCCAAACATCCCGGTATCAAGGATGGTACAAAAACGTTACCCAAGGATAACAGGAACACACTTACCCTCCTAAAAATGAGATCAGAATAACAGTACATAATATAGATGTACAAGATGATGGGTAATAATTAGCTACGTCGGGGGCATACTAACTTGTTTGTATCGGGGTATAAAAAGTATTTCAGAGGGAGTATCTTTGTCTAGTCTTAGAGAGGAACGGAAAGTCCTGCTGTTCACTGAGCTGGTTGCTACGGGCATACATGCATTAGTTGTCTGGTAGAGTCTGCAGGATACTAGTACCATGCTTTGTTGACAATAAACCTACCTGGATGCCTTTGTCCCTTAACAGATCTTGTGGTCATTGGGTGGTTCGCTCAAGGTCTGCCGTGCCAGCTATCTGTGCAGGGCTGGAGCAGCACACATAGGGAACACACACACACAGCCAAACATCTATCAACATCTAACCACACCCTTATAGTTCCCAAAGTCTATTGTCTTTATCTCAAGAGCAGCTTCCTGGGGTGCTGATTCTCTCCCCTGGTGTGATCACTAAACTGCCTCCTCCTCCGTTTGTTAGCCTGATGGCTTTGTTTACTGTATATATAAATAGACTTTCATTGTCCTTTGCCTGTAATCAAGCTGCTCATACAGGTAAATGCATGTTCCTTTGTCTAGGGCAGGCTAAGTTTATGCACTGCCTCCCAAGCACATTTTAATTACATATTTCTAGCACACACATATAACTCTTTGTACACAAGCCGTTCATACATCATGCAATGATGTTCAGGACCAGCATGTTACCAGTGTACATGTGATACCTTATACAATATCTTTTAGATACATATTATGACAACAGTATGTTGGGAATTGTGATAGGGTCAGTCACAGAGACTCC
>NW_027424573.1:0-1330 GCF_003597395.2 Chelonoidis abingdonii
TTTTGTACCGTCTGCTGCGCCATTGTAAATTGGTGATGAGATGATGGTTATCAGTCGTTCTGTGCCATCTGCTGCTGTCATGGGTGCTCCTGGCTGGCCTTCGCTGAGGTCAGCCAGGGGCACGAAGGCAAAAATGGGAATGACTCCCCGAGTCAATCCCTCCTTTATGGTTTATTTAAAAATAGAGTCAGTCCTGCCTAGAATATGGGGCAAGTGTACTAGAGAACCAATGTATCAGAGAACCAGAGAGCACAGCCCCTCTGTGTCAGATCCCGCAGAAATGATGAGCTGCATGCCATTATAGGGGGTGCCCCTGCAACAACCCCACCCATTGCTTCCATCATCCCCTAACCTTCCTGGGCTACCGTGGCAGTGTCCCTCCATTTGTGTGATGAAGTAATAAAGAATGCAGGACTAAGAAACACTGACTTGTTAGTGAGATAAAATGAGAGGGAGGCAGCCTCCAGCTGCTATGATAGTCCAGGCAGTACATTAAATGGTGTGGGGGAGAGGAGCCCAGCCTCCCGCTGCTATGATAGTCCAGGCAGTACAGATTCTTTAGACATGAAAGCGGGGAGCTTATGGAACTCAGCCCCCAGTTGTTATGATGAGGGCGGTTACCAGCCGTTCTGTACCATCTACCAGGAATGACCGGGAGTCATTCTTATTTTTATCCAGGTGCTCACGGCCGACTTCATATAAGGCCAGCCAGGAGCACTCACAGGATGATGAGGACAGCTATCAGTCCCGTTGTACGGTATCATCTGCCACTGGGGAGGGGAGGGGAGAGGATGCTGCTATTCACTGCCCCAGCACCGCGTCTACCAGCAGCATGCAGTAGTGTCATAAAGCATAAGTCCCAATTTTGAACCTTAGCGTCCAAAATGGGTGCCTGCATGAAACCTCCAAGTTTAATTACCAGCTTAGATCTGATAGCGCTGCCACCAGCCAGGGATTCCAGTGCCTGGCTCACTCTGGTCTCTCCAAAACCTTCCCTGGGGGACCCCAAGACTCAGGTGCCCTGAGTCTCACAACAAAGGGAAATACCCCCCTCCCCTTGTCTCCTCGTTACTTCCTCCCAGGCTTCTTGCTCCCACCAATTCCCTGGTGGGCTGCAGATTCAAACCCCTTAAGCCCTAACTAGGAAAAAATCCAACAGGTTTGAAAAAGAAAGCTTTATATATAAAAAAAAGAAACACACATAAAAATGGTCTCTGTATCAAGGTGACAATATACAGGATTATTGGCTTAAAAGAAAAAAATGAATAAACAGCCTTATCCAAAAAGAAATACAATTTAAAACATTCCAGCAAACTACACACATGTAAAT
>NW_027424574.1:0-3005 GCF_003597395.2 Chelonoidis abingdonii
AGTTGACCCAGACTGTGGGGAAGGTCACTGAGGTGAGCAAATCTGCCAAATAAACGCAGGACCCACCAAGGTAGAGGAGGAACTTTGTCACACATGATACTGTAGATATAAATTTTCAGGGCATCACAGAGAGGCTTCTAACCTTTGCATGTCACCAGTAACTGTCCAGGACTCTAGCTACACCAGTATGAAAAATGAAAGAGGTAATTAACATTAAAAATATTTTACTCTAATACATAAATAAATCGCTATGTGTTTTAAAGATAATGCACAACATAATAAATGGAGGGATACACTGGTTATTTCCATACATTAGTTCTGACCATTATGACAGTGCATAACTAACGTTAGGCTCTGTTGTATGGGGGTTATAGTGGTATCCCTGTCTCATGGAAACAATCTATTGATTTCACTTGCTCTTTTTGTACATTGCCTACGTAGAGATCACAATGCCATTAGGAATATAGCAATGATGCCACTGCAACCAAATTCAAATACTTTGAATGTTGTCAACAATAAAATGAAATTACAAACAAAAACAAACCAACAAGCTTTTCATTTACAGGCAATGTAGCATTGCAGGAGAGCAGAATGCAAATAAAAGAGATGCAAAGCCTCTTAATATGCTGCAGTGACTCCACAGTTTATCCCCTGCTAATTTGGTTTTAATGCGGACATTATGGCTGCTGTCAATAAGGAGAAAGGACAATAATTTGGTACTGCGAGGGAATGTGAGGCTCGGAACCACACACTTCTTAACTGAATAGCCTTGAACTTAATCCAGGATTACTCAGATGCATGAGAATTGTTAGAAGACTGGAAACAACATCTCTAGCTCTGTCTTTGTATTGTAACCTTCATCATGGTATCAGCTTGCAGTGAAACCTGAATATCCTAATGGGATTAAACATAAAAGAAAGTTTTAAAAAAAGTTTCTGGAGTAGAATTCTAACTGAAGCCTACTGTGAGAAAGACCATACCACTGTCATTGACCTTTTTCTTCCTAGGCATGATCCCAGTTCTGAATAGTCAAGTATCCAAAGGAGAATCCATCAGTTCACGGTGTATTTATCCTTTTGCTTCTGGAACAGGTGTCTGGTTACTAAGAGAACAAACATGGAAGCTATTGAACAGTGACTACAACAAATGCTGCCTGCATGTGTAATGTACTCCAATACAGAAAGCGTAATGTAATTATAATATTTGGAGCACTTAAAATATGTTTCCTATCAATAAATCATCATAAACAAAAGAGTGTTTGTCTAGCAAATACGGATGAAGCAAAAAGGAAATGCAATATCTTGGCATTTTTACAGTGACATTTTTACCTTCACTTTGAAACCTTAATAACTTTGGGTTTTTTAGATTTAATAAGATAGTTTCTGAAATGTTTCCCTTCAACATACCTAAAAAGAAATGCTACTTTAAAATCACATGCTGCATCTTCAGAATCCCCATTAGATACCTCAAAAATGCTTTTCATCTCATATTTACTTTTAGTTATTAAAGACCTCCATAGCTCTGAACAATGACATGATACATTTAATTAGGAAAAAGCTTTTCACATATGAGCATACAAATGCAGTTCAAGCAAAAGGAACTTATACAGCACTTTTCATTTTAAGCATTCCAGATCTCTCAACAGTGCTTCAAAGATATGGCATGAGGGCGCATACATACTAAAATTAAACATTAACAACAGAGTAAACTGTAATGTGGGAGAACATATATTAGCACAAATTCCTATTGCTGGAACCAGATATATGCTCAAGATTGGATGATAGGAGTGGCTTTTCTCATCTTCACAGCCAATTCTGGTTTCCAAGTAGCATATGATATACCCCTCCCACTGCGGCTCTCCTGTTTTACTCCGATTCACTACTGACATCAGGCAAGTCACTGGGCCACCTTCAAATGCTGTGTGGGCTTAGATCTCATGAAGCAACTCTTGATCCTCTCCTGACTGTAATTTGCTCCCTATCCTTATCACTTATAAAAGTACATCGCTCCTTTAATTCAGGGAAGTAGGATTTATGAAAATTGGCAGTACTATACATCAAGAAAACTGATAGACCCACTTCCACACCTTTTATATCACTTGTGCATTTAAACTTATTTCAAGACTACATACCAGTTTTTAGTTACTGAGAGTAACTATTGCCAAAACTTTTCCATAATCATACTTTTCAACATGCCAAAACTTAATGAGGAAAAGAAGACCCAGTCAGAATAAATTTTGGGTCCTTTTTAGTAAAGATTAAGAAAATAACACATCTCCAAACAAGAACACTAAAAACAATCTCTAATTGTAGAACAGACCACCTACAAAGAAAGAGGCCTCATCAGGCAATATAAAGAAAAAGGTTATTTATATTCTGCAGTCAGTTGCTCATTCCTATAGCATCACTGGATTTCCTGAAAACTACACAAAAGCTCCAACAACAAATGAATTCAAAATGTGTGGAACACTAGCCGGCATAATTCACCTTTGTGGAAACAGTGCCTGGGTTTCATGATGCGGGTACATGATATAAAGCAACAGATTAGATTAGATACATAGATGTTAAGCTCAGTGAAGATTTGATTATTATATCTCTGAACATGCCAGGCTGAACTCTGGTTCCAT
The DNA here is from genome assembly GCF_003597395.2 of Chelonoidis abingdonii. Taxonomy (NCBI): domain Eukaryota; kingdom Metazoa; phylum Chordata; order Testudines; family Testudinidae; genus Chelonoidis; species Chelonoidis abingdonii. Next base: position 2,627 of record NW_027424574.1, read on the forward strand.
ATCAGAGACTCTCCTCTGGGACTAGATATGATTTCAATCTGAGAACAAAATTGTCCCCTTCAACCTGTAGTGTGGGTTTATAGAATATTTTGCACTGGTTACATATAAGAATCAGGGAAGAGAATTTTACCATACATTTGCATTGATGATGTTGTTTTTTAAGGACCCTGTGGACTGACTTTTTTACTGCCAACTACACAATTTCCCAAAAACATTGACAACCTACGACTGTCATCAACGACTTAGATGTTGGCATAGAAAGTACACTTATTAAGTTTGCAGACGATACCAAACTGGGAGGGATTGCAACTGCTTTGGAGGACAGGGTCATAATTCAAAATGATCTGGACAAATTGGAGAAATGGTCTGAGGTAAACCG
>NW_027424575.1:0-5000 GCF_003597395.2 Chelonoidis abingdonii
TGAAGATCACCTGAGTGTGTTCCTCAGGTACATGTTACTCAGGCCATTTAGATAAACATTTCTTAGTATCTAGAAAAAGAGGGTGAAACAGTGATTTCATGATCCGCGAAGTTCCCTGACAACCTATCTCCTCAGCCCAGAAAAGCGCTATCAACTTGGGAACTCACATTAAAAGAAGATAACAGCAGACAGAATATCATATTCCTCATACTAAGTCCATGTCTACGCCCACATCATGATACTGTCGCAGATTTCGTCCCCAGCTCAAACAAGATTACGTTGGACTGGAATAGGTTTCACAGGCACAAAAGTTTTAGCATTACAGCTCCATGATGAAAAAGATTAGCCTAAGACTGGAGTTCAGTTTGGAAAAGAGACAACATAAGGGGGATATGATAGAGCTTTTAAAGATATGAGTGGTGTTGGAGTTGAAGTTCAACTATATCTACCCATACCACGCTAGGAGCCACAAATGAATTAATCTTCGAGGCGTTTAAGGGATAACAAGAAGGAGAAGTATTCTTAACACACAACGCCATCTTCCACACTGTGAACCCTGCACAGGAGAAGTTTGTCGTTGTGAAGGCCAAGACTATAACAGGATTCAAAAAGAACTAGATAAATTCATAGAGGATAGATCCATCAATGGCTATTAGGCAGGATGGACAGGGATGGTATCCATAACCTCTGTTTGCCAAAAGCTGGGAATGGGCAACAGGGGATGGGTCACTAGATGATTAGTTCTGTTCACTCCCTCTGGGGCACATGGCACTGGTCGCTATTGGCAGACAGGACACTGGGCTAGATGGACCTTTGGTCTGACCTAGTCTGGACAGTCTTATGTTTTTATTTGCTCAGATGAGATGGGAATCCCAGAGCCAGGTCCCAGCAGAGGAGCCGCCTCCCCAAGAGTACATCCTGCACCCCTGCTGCCAGGCAAAGGCAGAGGCATTGTATTGAACAAAGCCCCAGACTTTCTGGGCATGGCTCTCAAAGGCAGAGGCCCACCTCCCAGCAGTAGAGCCCTCCCTGCTGCTCGTCCACACTCTTCCCTGCAGAGTGTTTGGACGGGTGTGGGCTCCGCACGACCATGCCTCCAGGCGCTGCACTGAGACAGTGGGAGCGAGTGTGCAGGCTGGGACCTTCCCCAGGCATGGCCACCATGGGCATGACGGCTGCCATGCTGGCCAACGCTCAATTGGACCAGGGACCTCCAAGCTAAAGCCTGCTATTTGTCTGAATTGCCAGGCTTTGCAGCCAGTGGCTGCCCCAGCCCTGCAGCCTCTGCACTGGCACAGAGCGGGCATGTAACTCATGCTGAGCAGGGCATTGCATGTGCAAAGTGGGCACTCCCCCAGCACCATCCTTTGCCCTCAGGCATGACCCACTCCTCTGCCCCTCCTCTGTAGCACCGCCTCCTGCAGACTGGCCGTGGGTCCGGTGAGCACTGCCAGAGTGTGGGGAGGCTTGGCAGTTTCCCCCTACAGCAGAGCGCCCTCCCAAGAGAGCCCAGGCTGACGCCTGCCTTGGAGCAGGGGCCATGCAGGACGCATCCGGCTGAGCCCTCTGCTCGGCACGCAGCCCTGCCAGGGCCTCACCTGCAGCCCCTTCTTGAAGCTGTCCTCGGTGAGGAACTCCGAGAGCATCCGCAGCACCGACGCCCCCTGCGGGAAGATCAGAGAGAGGCGCTGAGCGAGGGTCCGAGCAGCTTCCCAGGAGGGGCTGCTCCAAGCCCCAGGCCCTGGGCAGTCCTCACCTTGCTGTAGGCGATGGAGTCGAAGACCTCGCTGATCTGCGCTGGTGTGTTGATCTCGCTCTCCAGGAAGGAGAGTGGGTGCGAGGAGGCCAGTGCATCGACCTTCATCACTCTGTACATCTCACTCTGCACTATCAGGTCTTTCTGCAAAGGCACAAGGTTACAGCCTGCCCGAGGAGGTGGCGGCCCTCAGCACCCTTCGCGGGCGTGTGGGGACTGCAGCCAGCCCGGACACGGTGCCATCTCTCCCTTTCCCACCCCCAGCCTGGCAGGACGGGCCTGCGGAGGGGGGCTGCTTCCTCCCCGCCCAGCAGCACCAGGAGCTGAGGGTGGGCCCTGCCCCAGCCAGTAGCGCTCGCTCACTGCCCCTCTGGAGGGACGACAGAGACCCCCTGGCCTCCGTCAGCCAGTCCCAGTGCCCGGAAAGGCTGCTGCCAACCAGAGAGCAGGGCCCCCTCCCCGAGAGCATGCAGCTCCTTCCTGCAGGGCTGCGGTGATCCTGCTTGGGCCGAAGCCTGCCACCTTGCTGAGCCCGTGTGGGTGACAAGGGAAGGCCAGTTCCCACGCGCCTCCTGCTGCTGCAGCCCGCTGGGTAGCGCCACCCCTCCTGGGGCTACTCACAATGTGCCAGGAAGGCTCAGCTGAGTCCGCCCCCAGGTATTCCACGTAGGAGGCAAATCCCTCGTTCAGCCACAGGTCGTTCCACCAGCGCAGGGTCACCAGGTTCCCGAACCACTGAGAAGAGAGTGAGATGGGGAGGGTCAGCCAGGGAGCCCCGGGACAGAGCCCCCCTGGCACACACAGCCAGGGAGCTCCCATGCCCAGAGAGCCCCAGGAGAGAGCCTCCCCGACACAAAGCCAGGGAGCTCCCACGCCCAGAGAACCCCAGGAGAGAGCCCCCACTGACACAAAGCCAGGGAGCCCCAAGCCCAGGGACAGAGACCCCCGGACACACACACACAGGGAGCTCCCATGCCCAGGGAGCCCTGGGACAGAGCCTCCCAACATACACAGCCTGGGATCCCCCAAGCCCAGGGAGCCCCAGGAGAGAGCCTCCCCTCCCCCGACACAGCCAGGGAGCCCCCACACCCAGGGACAGAGCCCATCCCCCCGCCCCCCCAACACACACAGCCAGGGAGCCCTGGGACAGAGCCACACACACACACAGTCAGAGAACCCCGAGCCCAGGGAACCCCAGGAGAGAGCCCCTTCTCCAACACACAAAGCCAGGGAGCCCCCACACCCAGGGAGCCCTGGGACAGAGACACACGCACACAGCCAGGGAGCCCCCAAGCCCAGGGAGCCCCAGGGGAGAGCCTCCGTCCCCTGACACACAGCCAGGGAGCCCCAAGCCCAGGGACAGAGACCCCCGACACACACAGCCAGGGAGTCCCCATGCCCAGGGAGCCCTGGGACAGATCCCACACACACACACGGCCAGGGAGCCCCCATGCCCAGGGACAGAGCCCCTCCAACACACAAAGCCAGGGAGCCCCCAAGCCCAGGGAGCCCCAGGGGAGAGCCTCCGTCCACTGACACACAGCCAGGGAGCCCCAAGCCCAGGGACAGAGACCCCCGACACACACAGCCAGGGAGCCCTGGGACAGAGAGAGACACACACACAGCCAGGGAGCCCCCATGCCCAGGGAGGCCCAGAAGAGAGTCTCCACCCCCTGACACACAGCCAAGGAGCCCCAAGCCCAGGGACAGAGCTCCCCCAACACACAGAGCCAGGGAGCCCCACGCCCAGGGAGCCCTGAGACAGAGCCACACACACACAGCCAGGGAGCCCCCAAGCCCAGGGAGCCCCAGGACAGAGCCACACACACACAGCCAGGGAGCCCCCAAGCCCAAGGAGGCAGTAGAGACCTCCCCACACCAGCAGAAGCCCAAAGCCCAGAACAGAGCCACCCGCGACACACACAGCCAGGGAGCCCAGGGAACCCCGACTATTTCAGCTTCACCGCTCCACACCACAGCTGAGGCATGGCAGGGAAGGCAGAGGGTGGGACACACGGTACCTGGTGGGCACCATGAGCGAGTCACTGTCACCACCCCGCCTTGTTGCGCAAATGGAGGAAAGAGGTCATAGAGCACCGAGTCTCCCGGTACGTCACCAGCCCCCAGTCGCCTGGCACCTTGCGGTGAAGTCGGGAAGGGCAACTGTCTGGGGAGGACAGGCCGTCGTTAGCGGGTTCCACACCCCCAGGAAAGCATGAAACCCCCCCTGCCCCATGGGACAGCCCAGAACGCCCCAACCGCCATGGAGAGCAACAGAACCCCGACCCCAGAAGAGAGCAGGAACCCCCCGACCCCCTATGGAAGCTCGAACCCCCAACCATGGGAGAGACAGAACCCCCTGACCCAGGAACATCACAGACCCTGCCCACACCCCATAAGGCACAGAACGCTCCCAACCCCATGAAGAGCACAGAACCCCACGCGCCAAGGGAGAGCACAGAACCGTCCCAACCCAGGAAAGCACGAACCCCCCTGACCCCATGGGAGAGCACGAGGAACCCTGACCCCATGGGAGAAGCCATGGAACCCCTACCCATGAGAGCACGGAAAACCCCCGCCGCACCCCAGGGAGAGCACAGAACCTCCTGAACCTCATAAGAGACAGAACCTCCCCAAACCCCATGGAGAGCACAGAACCCCTGACCGCCATGAGATATGAGCACAGAACCCCCTGACCCCAATGAGAGCACTGGAACCCCCGTACCTCAGTGGGAGAGCAACAGAACCCCTACCGCATGAGAGCCAACGGAACACCCCCCCCGCACCTCCATGGAGAGCACAGAACCGCCCTGACCCTAGGAGCACAGAACCCCTACCCATCGAGACCACAGAACCCCCGACCATGGAGAGCACGGAACCCCCAATACCCCCATTGGAGAGCACAGACCCCAACCCATGGAGACCCAGGAACCTCGTTGTGTCACTGGGGCCAGTCATTGCCAAGTACCCATGCCCATGAACATGACAAATACCATGCGCATGTTCAGTGAATGCTGGTGAGTGCTGCAGTCACTACTCTCCACTCGCAGCGTGCTCCGATGTGTCAGACAGTAGTAGGGTGCATATGGCCCGCGCTGTGTAAACACCAGACAGGAGAGCAACCAGTGGGAAGGGCTGACCCCGCAAAGCGAGGCGCACGCCGCAGCAGACGGGCTGTTGACACAGAACGGACTCTGTTGTGGGCATGAAAAAAGGCAACAGCCAGTTTGTTCGCTTCCCTCGT
>NW_027424576.1:0-1147 GCF_003597395.2 Chelonoidis abingdonii
TGCCCACTCCAAATTGATGCCCGATTGACCGGTAGCTGTCTGGTGTTGCAAGCTTCCACAGGGCTATCGCCACCCTCTTCTCAACTGCGAGGGCTGCTCTCATCTTGGTATTCTGGCACTTCAGGACAGACGAAAGCAAGTCAAAGTTCCATGAAAGTGCCCTTACGCATGCAAAAGTTTTGCAGCCACTGGGAATCATCCCAGACCTTCAACACTATATGGTCCCACAAGTCTGTGCTCGTTTCCCAGGCCCAGAAGTGGCGTTCCACAGCATGAACCTGTCCTATTAACACGATGATGTGCACATTGCCAGGGCCCATATTCAGCAAGAAGTCTATGCTCATGTCTATGTTCTCATCACTCCTGTCACAGCACTGCCGTCATCTCCTTGCCTGGTTTTGCTTTGGCAGGTTCTGGTTCCGCATATACTCCAGGATAATGTGCGTGGTGTTTACAGTGCTCATAGTTGCTGCAGTAATCTGAGCGGGCTCCATGATCCCAGTGCTATGGCATCTGGGCTGAAAAAAGGCACGAAACCATTGTCTGCTCTGACGGAGGGAGGGGCCACTGACGACTCAGCTTACAGGGAATTAAAGTCCACAAAAGGGATGCCTTTGCATCAAGGAGAAACACAAACTGTCACACAGAATGGCCCCCTCAAGGATCGAACTCAAAACCCTGGGTTTAACAGGTCATTGATTTCACAGAGGGAGGGAGGAAGCAAATGAATACAACACAAATCGGGTCTATTTCTTGTTTTGATCCACTCCATCTATCTTCTACATCTTTAGTGTGGCAGTAGATGGTGCAGTTCGACTGCTAGCCACCGTCATCTCCTGGATGCTCAGCAGAAGATGCTGCATTATGACTGCGAGCCATCGTAATCTCCTGGATGCTCGGTAGAAGATAGGAATGACCTGGCTGAGTCACTTCCATGTCTGCCCAGGCGCCCCTGACTCACCTTACCAAGGTCAGTTAAAAGAGCACTCAGGAACACGACGACGACAGCTACTAGTCATAACACACCGTCTGCTGACAAAAGGCAATGAGCTGCTCCTGTGCAGCAATGCAGTCCGTCTGCCAGCACCCAGGAGACGGTGATGGTCAGCTGTGCGGGCTCTGCACAGGTAACCCAGGAAAAAAGGCG
>NW_027424577.1:0-5284 GCF_003597395.2 Chelonoidis abingdonii
TTCACACAATGCACAGTCAAGCCAGGGAACTCCTTGCCAGAGGATGTTGGGAGGGCCAAGACTGTAAGAGGGTTCAAAAAAGAACTAGATAATTTTATAAAAATAGGTCATCAATAGCTATTAGCCAAGATGGGTAGGGCTGCCACACCATGTTGTGTGTGTCCCTAGGTTCTGTTTACCAGAAACTGGAAATGGATGACAGGGAATGGATCATTTGATGATTCCCTGTTCTGGTCATTCCCTCTGAATCACTTGGCATTGGCCACTGTCGGAAGACAGGATACTGGGCTAGATGGACCTTTGGTCTGACCCTGTGTGGCCATTCTTATGTTACAGTTGTTCTTCCTCCTTGATACCTGTGATGTCATAATCCTGCTCAGTTCTCCATTCTTCCTTGGAGTGTGGATGGAAAGACAGGGTAGATGTCACCTAGTGAGCTGGGCTTGTAAGAGCAACCCGTGTTCAGGCAGAGAGGGGCTCCTGGGAGAGCAGAGTCAGTGCTCTGTTAAAGAGCCAGAGACAAGAGCCTGGCCTGAGTGTAACCTACCAAACTTCAGTTACACCCGTACCCGTAATAATTCCATTGTACTGCAGGGATAGTGAGAAGGTTCAGTCTGTTCTGACAGCGGAACTGCCACCTGTGGAGAGCAACACAAATATGCAAATTGGGACAGTTGGGGATGCCAGTACCCTGAGTTGCTCTGATTTGGAGGAAACACACCACAGTGTAGTAAAGCTGCTCAGACTAAATAAAAAAATCCTTCTGTTGATAAAATGACAATCTGCAGGTTAACTAAGACCCCTCATAAATCGAAACATGCTATTATCATTACAGCAATACAGCACATACGGTCAAAGTAAAATAACAGTATCCAACATACAGATGTCTTCACTACAGTCTTTGTTTAATCCTGAGCAGATGGTGTCAAATTTGCAAATGAACTGAAGCTCAGCAGTTTCTCTTTGCTAGTGGTTTGCTGGGTGGCTACCTTGAATCTGTATGTGTGGCCAGGAGGTTGCAGTTGCTTTTCCTGCAAGTGTGGGTATTATTTGCCTTTTTCTGAGGATATCTGACTTGTGTCCTTTATTCTTGTATACGTAAGGGAGTTGGTCATGGTTTTCGCGCAAGCGTATGATGTACCTAGCCAAGAAGAGCGCATTGGTGGCATCGATTGATGGTGTATATTACGTTGGTCGTGGAACTTTTCGTGCAGCGCTGAATGGTCCTTTGACGGGGATGATTTTCATAACGTGTGTTTAGGATTGATCTGGTACGGTCCGATGACTGGTGTGCTGGTTTCGAGAGCATTCTGCGTTTATGATGGTTACAGAAATTAGTAATTTTATGAGTAAATATGAGGATTGTCTATTGGTAATAAAGTATTGGAGGGGCTCTTAAACTCCTGATTTTACACCACAAAATATGTGTAATAGGCGTGATGTACAGAGGAACACTTCCCTTGGGAAGCAAGTGGTACTCTCATAAACTCTTTGCTTCTGGGTGAAGGGTTAACTTCTTCCCTCGCAATCCAGCTTCCAAGAAAACAGGCTTATCATAGGGCTAGAGGGCATAAACTCAGGCTTCTTAATATGGCCAGTCTGGTAGCTGCTCTATCTTGCCACTCTCCTAGGAGATGGTAGTGGATCCTTTCTCACTGACTTAATGGTGGTTTTTGATGGGATCTTCCTGAGATCTTGGGCGCTCTCTAGGGCTTGCACTAGAACCAGAAAATGAGGTGGCTTCATTGCTATAAATGGATTATCTCAGTTTCCTGTTTTTCTTTCAGGAAGAAAAGTTGGAAACCCTGGGACCTGCCCCGTACATTACTGTCAGTTGGTCAATTGACTACGCAAAGGTCAAACTTGCAGTGTATTTCTCACCGGATACTGGGGTAGAAGTACGTCCATTCTACTCGCGATTCTCGTATGTCATTTCTGCTTAATTGTATAACCGATATTTTTTCGATAGTAGAGGGCAAAAATTTTCGTCGTTCCTGTTCATTAATAAAACGTGGGAGTAATCTAAAAACCCTTCTCTTTGGCCTAGTAGCTTTTTTTGGGGCCTTTCGAATGCATTCTGCCGTCACAGACCTTTAGCTTATCGGCGGTAACGGCACCATGCCGACGATTACATGGGCATATTCTTGTTTAGATTATTAGGGAGATCAGCTAGATGCTGTTTTGCTCAGATCTTTTTCATCCACTCGCTTTGGATACATTGAATATCGTGTGTGTGTGTGTGTGATGCCTTCTGACCGCTTTGTCCCCATCTGCATCCTTTTGTTTGCGTCCATTTACCCCCCAATAGCAAGATGGGGGACTTGGGTATGTGTGCTAAGGCAGTGGCCCTAATTTCCACCCTCATATTCTCCTGAAAAGATCGGTTCCAATACCGTCGCGCTAATGTCCCTCCCATTCTTCAGTGATGTACAAGATATCTTGGAGTTAGGTATGTGTTTCGATATCACATTAAAAACAAGAGGAGGTCTATGAATGGCTTCGCCGTTCTTGCACTTCTTATACTCAGTGGGTTTAGCTCGTGTTTTCATCTGCCTCTCTTATGTGATGATTCTCAGACAGTGCTGAGCATCATATTCCATGGAGTCGCCTCGGCGCGCCCCTGAATAGAGACCTCGTGTCATCGACCTCCAATGTTGTCTTAGCTTGGTGATCTTACACCACTGCTTGGCTTGCTGTGATACACAAGTTCCAGGGGATAAGCTCTTCTCACTGAGTTTCAGATTTTATTGGTGAAATGACACTACACCTTACACTACTGGGCCGCCTTGCATCTCTATGCCAAAGTCATCGTGTAGGCGCAGCATGATAGTTTGCTACAACACCTCTTCGTGTTGAGGATTAAGCTCAGGGTTTGTTCTCCACGTCCGACAAGCTCAGTTCATCGAACCCTCACGTGTCATATTGAGCAACGTGGTGACTGTTTGGAGGATCAGACACAACACATAGTGAACTCACCGGTATTCCGGTCTGGGCGCTATCGATATGCTCCATCTCGTTTGATATATGACGGCCTATTGTAGTTCCACTCGTTTAGAGAAGTTTTAGATGAGTCTAAAGCCCTGGCACAATGGAGAGGATGTCCTGACCCGCTGGTGAGGGAGAGCAGTGAATGGGGGAAAGGGGACCAAGGGAGGTATGGACATGAACAAAGTGCTTGTGTTCTGGAGGACAGGGTACTAGGTGGGATGTTGGCCCATAAAAGCCGTGTCCTTTCGGATGCTCTGACTTTTCAGAATTCTTGGTTGATGCCCTTTCTGAGGGCGTCGGGGAGATGGTGGGTTCCGTTGGTCCTTGAAGTGGCCTTTACCTGACCACACCTGGCGTGCCACTGCTCATGGGCAAATCGGCGCCTAGACTGGCTCAGGAACAGGCCAGACTAGCAACGGACAGAAGAGCTTACTTTGCATTCCTCTGGGCTCTAGGCAAGCTTCTTTACTATGGTCATATTGTTACGCTTTTTAACCAGAGCCAGGAAAGTGACAGGCAGGTCAATGGGCAACAATGCCCATCTATCTCTTTATTAACTGCCCACCAACAAGAATTCTTGAAGTCAGAGCAGCAAGGCTACGGGTTTTTATGGGCCAAACATCCACCAGTACGCCCTCGCTCTCTCCCAGCACATGTGCGATAGAGGAGGGAAGCCTCTAAAACCTTTGTCCCAGATCTGGCACATTCTTTTATGTGGCCTTTACGGGCTCAATGGTATGCATGATAATTCACGCTGAGTCTTTGTGAATACACTTATGATCATGTCCTCAGAAAACCTTCATGATTAATGGGTGAGCCTGGAGTCCATTCTTACCCCTGACGGCAACCCACCTCTTACTCTTCCACTTCCTCCATATCCCCGACCTGCCCAGGCTGGAAGCTGGAGCCTTCTGTTGTAGAGCTTGGCCCACACAGCTATGTTTCCTTCTGGAGGAGGTATTCGTTGGACCGAAGAAAAGCCCCCAGCCGTCTTACCATTCACAGGAACCACAACTTAAAGGTGGGAGAGTCTGGGCCTCTCAACAGTGGCTGGGCTCCTGGCCAGCTTCTTACCACATCCTTGAGCGTAACCATTCCGAACAGGACTGGGGACTGTGCGATGGTCGAATGAGTTACAATAAGGAACGGGGTGCATAAGTGGGCCTCAGTAGAGAAGAGCATAGGTAATAGTCTTAGCGGGAGTCTAGGGATCTAAGGGAAAAATGATGTGGGAGAAGGATTGCAGCACTCCCTGAAGCATTGCAATCCCTGCAAGGAGTTTCCGCTGGGGGGGAGACTAGAGGGGTGGGGGGCCTAGGATGGATGGGTGTCATTCTTAGTCTATGGACGGTAGATTATTGGAGCATCTGAGGACCTCTTGATCTTATGAGATAATTTATCCAAAGGCGCTACAACACCCACTGCTGTAGTGAGGGACATAGTTTGGTGCATTACACTCCTTGGGGCTTGAATTCCAACGCCCTGCAGAAGGTTGTTGGAATAATCCATCCTGTGAATATGCAACCTAAGGTCTGAACTGCCTTGAGCTAGAGCGATCCTTTCTGAATGGTCGGTAGATTCATCTTCCGCCAGGGTCATGCTTTTATATAGTGCTAGAGTGCGTACCGTTACCTCGCATCGCAGTTTCCCATTGTTTAGCATGTTTGATTCCCTCATGTGTAGGTGTCACTTACAGAATAGGTCTGGTTCTGTCCACCCCTTTTGGAGATGACGAATGCATCAGGCCTTTCTGTAAATAAATCAGAAATTGTAGTCTCCTTGAGGTGGATCACTCTTCAAGCAGATATCTATGGAATCCCTGGCAATGCATCTCTTCTATGGATTGTTGCTCTGTAGTCCCATCTCATTTATCCAGTCTTCCTCCTCATACGTAGACAAGAACAGGACACAAATTCCGCAGTGCTGGTCTAGCTCTGTCGACAATACCATGCAATTAGAAAATCATCTCTGCTCGTTGGCAGACTCGAGATTTCCCCTGCTTATGCTTCCTGTATTACTCTGGATTTTTCTTCGCCATAGGCATCACCACTGAGCTCAGTCCTTTTTTCAGTAGTCTACTACTCTGGTGCCACGCACATTCGTTTCTGCTCCATTCCGGCAAGTGATAGCGCCTGGAATCCCTTCGTTCCAGATGGTAACCTTTAAATTGAGCCATATTAAAAGAGATATTGTTTGAGCACAGAGGGATTATTTTTTATAAGGTGCAGTCTCGTCCCAAGGATCACAGAAGAAGTTGCGTGTGTAGGGCATTATTTTGAAGAGAGTTTCTCTGAGT
>NW_027424578.1:0-8769 GCF_003597395.2 Chelonoidis abingdonii
TTGGGGGTCCCCAGGGACTGTTTTGGGGAGACCAGAGTTTATCAGGAACTCAAAGTCCTGATTGGTGGCAGCGTATCAGATCTAAGCTGGTAATTAAGCTTAGAGGAATTCATGCTAGTACCTCATTTTTTTGGACTCTAAGGTTCAGATTGAGGAAAGATACTATGACAACCCGTAACAGTTTGATAAACGTTAGAGGAACAAAACTGTATTAACTGTATTCATAGTTAAGGCTGCTAATATATAACAATTCAACTACAAAAACAGTTTGGGTAAAATTTCAAAAGGTCATCTACTACAGCACCATTAGTGAGCTTGCAAAATACAGGGACACATACTTCTGCATACACTTTGAAGGTACAAAAATGTGCTAGCAGACTTGATAAACTCTAATATTTGCAAGTATTAGAATCCGCACCTGCAAAACCTATTGGACCCATATTCTAGGTGCTGATCTAACAGGAAATCAAACAAGAGGATGTGTGAAGTTACTCCCACTGCATCTAACGCTAACTTGTTTTATGTATTTAAGCTTTATATTTTAGCATTTATGTTATGTTATTTATACTGTTTTTACTGTCTAAAATTGGTAGCATTTTCCCAGTGATATTCTAAAACCAGAATGACTAATTCATAGCATTACAATTAACTTTTAGTGCTACGTCTGGATTCCACCCTGCTAAGGATACCCTTTGGCTTTTCAAGTGGTGTGGGCTGCCGAAGGCAACATACATTGGGTGATCTTCTGTGTCAGTAGCAGTATATGTCTAGCGCTTCTTTAACTATGTTGAGTAAAAAGAACAAGAGAGCTCATCACTCCTATTACTGTACTATTCCATATAGACATCAATTTGCAATATGCAGGAACTCCAACAATTTTCACTGGTTTCCACTCAAAGGGATCCCAAAGACCTTCAGCATGGCTCTTGAGGATATCTTTGCCGGCTGTCAGGGAGTAAGAGCAATAAGAACTATAAGGCAGGAAGGCAGATAGTTCTTACCAGCAGAGAAACATGACAAAGAATAAATGGGGGAGACAACTTAGCATTCAACATTGTGTTCCACCTAACATTCTCAGAAAAGCTTCTTTCTTCATTTCCTGAGTGTGGTCTGGTTACTTACTAGTGTTTAATTCCATCTCCTTCCCTCTGAAATGATTTCCTCAGTATTAGCAGGGCAGATGCTCCAAACAAAATCCAAATTCCTGTAGTGTAGGCCCTGGTCTAGTAAATAAATGTGCTAGCATGTAGGCTGCACCCACATGAACTCCCAACAGATCCCTCAATCTGGTCCCCAGGGTAAGTTAGAGCAACTCTGAGGTTGAGGACCAACTGACTAGGACCCAAGGGGCTAGTCTGTCAGACAAGAGATACCCCAGACAGGACCCTTGCAGTGGGCATAGTGACTCTATGCACCCAAGGTTTCCTCTAGGCAGAGGAATCCTCAGAGAACTAGATCTGTCAGCTGTACAGTTGCTTTGTGACACCAGAAAGTCTCAAAGCAGCCAGAGCAGAGGACAGTAACTGCTCCAGAGACATTAGGATTTCTCTGGACAGTGTATAAAAAAGGGGATGACTCACTACAGGGCCCATCTGTTTCTGAATGAATTTCACTACATAATGTACAAAAGTGCACCCATTTATGAGTAGTTTGTCCTTTCTTCATCCTCATCTGCCCTCTTAGCCATATATCGTCAAAACAATCACATGTTTTCATAAAGCAGGAAAGGAAGTGGTATTAGTATGTCTAGAGGCAGAAAGAGCAGATGAAAGAATTGTGCAAGATAAAAAGATGGGATCAGAGAAGACAGACGCTTCTTAAGTTTTGAAATAGAGACAAACAAGCTGCCTCACAGATATCTTACAGTGTGGTCTTCCCTTCTCTTGTGCATGTTAGTAATAATGCTTTAGTGGAACATGCCTTATTTGGAAATGGGAAACAGTATTTTTGATGATCTATTATGCAATCAGCTATCTCCAAAATGCAAAAGCTATTATAAGAATCTTCTGAAAGGAAATACTCTATTTGATATTTAAAAATATATATATATACTAGGGTTGTCAAGCGATTAAAAAATTAATCACAATTAATCTCGATTAATCACGATGTTAAACAATAATAAAATACCATTTATTTAAACATTTTGGATGTTTTCTACATTTCCAGATATATTGATTTCAATTACAACAAAGAATACAAAGTGTAAATTGCTCATTTATATTTATTTTTGATTACTGAGACTACAAGTCCACTCAGTCTTACTTCAGCCAATCACTCAAACAAGCTTGTTTACATTTGCAGGAGATAATGCTGCCAGCTTCTTGTTGACAGTGCCACCTGAAAGTGAGAACAGGCATTTGTTGCAAAGTGTTGCAGCTGGCATTGCAAGAAATTTACATGCCAGATGTGCTAAAGATTCATATGTCCCTTCATGCTTCCACCACCATTTCGGGGGACACGCGTCCATGCTGATGACGGGTTCTGCTCTATAATGATCCAAAGCAGAGCGGACTGATGCATGTTCATTTTCATCATCTGAGTCAGCTGTTTCTGCTATTCAGAAAGGTTTGATTTTCTTTGTTTGATTGGTTTGGACTTTCTGTAGTTTCTGCATGTGCGGGTGTCACTCTTTTAAACTTCTGAAAGCATGCTTCCATCACCTCATCCCTCATGATTATTGGACAGACACTTCATGGATTCTACAACCTTGTGTCAACGTGTTTATTTTCCAATCTTTAGAAAAATCTCACTCTTGGTAACCTTCTTTGTTGTTTTGTCAAAATGTGGTGGTTTGTGGTATATGAAAGTGTTCTTAAAATGAAACCGATGGAGTATTCTGAGAACTGCTCATAACCGTGGTTAAATATATGGCAGAATTGGGTTAACAGAACATGGAGACATACAATTCTCTCCCAAGCATTTTCAGTTTACAAATTTAATTAACACATTTTTTTTAAGAGCCGTATTCAGCATGAAGAATGGTCCTCTGTGTACGGTGCGCCAAAACATGAAGGGGCCATACGAATTTTTAGCACTATCTGGCACGTTAATACCTTGCAAATGCTGGCATACCAAAGTGTCATGTGGCAAATGCCTGTTCTCACTTTCAGGACACTTGTAATAGAAAGCAGTTAGCATTATCTGTTCCTGTAAATGTAAACTAAAGTTCTTTGTCTTAGCGATTGGTCGTGAACAAGAAGGCTATGCTGATTTGGCCTCTAAAGTTTTACATTGTTCTTTTGAGTGCAATATTTATGCTAACAAAATAGAGACCCCCTTACATTTGGACAGTTACACACCTTCACAATAAAGAGATTAGCCATCCTTCAGTCACCTTGATATGAGGTGAGATTGAAAAATACTGTTTCTTTCGGTTATCAGGTTTCACAGTGAAACGTATTTGTAATCCAAACATAATAATATATAAGTGAGCACTGTATGCTTTGTATTCTGTGTTGTAACAGAAATCAGATATATCCTGAAATGTAGAAAACATTCCAAAACTATTTGATAATCTTCACCTCGCAAATTTTATTGTTTGTTGATAAAAAAAACATAAAATAAAAGAGGCGAAAAATATCCTGACAGCGAATGCACAGACTAAAAAAAAAAGAGAAAAGCACCAATGAAAAAATGAGAGAAAAAAATAAGTTATTTCAAAAAAAGAGAGATAATAAAACCACCAACAGCTTCTGAAAAGATAGGAGAAAAGCATCTGAACCAATATAATGGAAAAAAAAAATAAGAAAAAAAAAAATATATTATATATGAATTAGTAGTACTTAGATCATGCATAATTTTTAAAATTCGCATAACTAATTCTTTTGCAGTTAACTGCAATTATTGACAGCCATAAAATGTACCCTACTCATTTTTGTTTTATTGTGTAAAACCACACTAATGACAGTTCCACTCACGGTTGATGAGTGTAATAGAGTCTCCAGATAAAACTCAGAATATTCATGGAGCCCTGGAGAACTATCAATTATTTGAGATAAAAAATGTAAAATCATGTCAGATTCAGGATCACTGTAATCGTATAGAGATCACAATGAAAAGTGACCTCACAAAAAGGAAGCAACACTTTGCATGAATGTTCATAGTTGACTAAATAAATTTTACAACATATAACATATGGATTATTATTGATGTATTTGCCATAAGGGAAACCTGAGAATTATGATGAACAAAAGCGCATTCCTCTCTCTCTTTTATCATCAAACCAGACACGGAGAGGGAATAATAAAGTGATAACACAATGCGTGACACTAACTATTATACTTTATGTCGTACAAAATCTCATAAAATGAAATATTGTCATCGCCAATCTTAAATAATAGATAAGATTGACAAAACAAAGCTGCAAAATAAAACGTTAAGGGCATCCCTTGCAATATACACATTTATTGCTTATACACCCAATCTATTCCATCGATTCATAACCCTACTCCACAATTTATCTGGTTCTCTCCTCAACCTAAACTTTGCCCTCTCTCATGTGTTTCAATTTGTGAGGAAAACTTTGCTGTTTTTTAGAATTCTTACTACTTGTTTTTCATAGTTATAGATCTCCATCACACCTGTAGAATCTAGACTTCAAGAGAGATAAACAATAATGTTCCTGATACTCATTAAATAATTTCTGATAATAAAATTCTCATCAACTTTCTACAAAATCATAGAATATCACAGGTTGGGAAAGGGACCTCAGCGAGGTCAATCTTTAATTAAAAAAATTAAGTGTGAGTTATAATTTTACTATCAAACCAAAAGTTTCCCTCTGCGTCCTCCTGCTCAAGCAGGACAATTTCCCAACAAAATCATCCCAGCCAGGGATTTTCTTCAATGCCTGATCTGTATAAAAGACTCTGAAGAATATTCCAACACCTCCTATTTAACCTTCTTTTCTGCAGTGCTTCATCACTCTCATGAGTGAAAAAGTTTTGTCCTAAATTCCAAACCGAAAACACAAGTCCCCACTGCTGACTTTGAAGTGCCATGTAGACTCCTTGTTCTGTCATCAAAGATACCACTAGAGAACAGTCATATGGACCCTTTCAGGTAAGTTAAGCACTATCAAATCCCCCTCATTCTCTTATAATAGCAGTGCGAAATGAATCCACAGTTCCCATCAGCCTCTCCTGACATAAAGTCATGTGCTCCAGCCCCTAAATACATTTTATGTTTCCCTACCAATGAGAACTTGTTTTACACAATATATTTCCCACATCCACCAAAAACATAGTGAACATTAATATGATTATGCAAGTAGTAGCCCGAGACTGGACACCGACGAATACATCAAGAATGAAATTAGGCAGGGCCTGAAGCTGACCACCTTTTGTGACATATTAAATGAGAGAGCGCTGGATGGAGTGACGATCATCAGTGTGCTGCTATTATTCTCTGTGCCTGAAGCTAATCTTGTCTCGCGCTAAACATAACATTATGTACAGATCCCAAAATGCAAATAGCCTTCTTGGCAACAAGGGCACACTGTTGACTCATATCCAGCTTCTCGTCCACTGTAACCTTTAGGTCCTTTTCTGTAGAACTGCTGCCTAGCCATTCGGTCCCTAGTCTGTAACAGTGAATGGGATTCTTCCATCCCAAGTGCAGGACTCTGCACTTGTACTTGTTGAACCTCATCAGGTTTCACTGTGGTAAGTAGATGTAATTTGTCTCACTGTGGTAAGTCAATGTAAATAAATCCCCACTGGTGTTATGAAATGTGTTGGTTACATTGGGCTGGAGTCTCCTGTCTGCCGGGGTCAAGGGGAATGCATGAGGTAGGTAGGGGATTCAGAGCCTGAGTCAGGAGAAGGGAGGGGGCCATGTCTGCAGAGGGGAGGAGAGGAAGAAACATAGCAGAGCATGATCCTCTGTTGGTGAAAGGTCTTCTGCCTGCAGTTTAAGTTAAAGCTTCCCCTCCCACCAATATTTTAAAATTTATAATGTGGCCAGGAAACTAAGATCAGCTCCTCTAATCCCTCTTCTGCATTACATCTGAGCTCAGGTTGGGCACAGTGGAGAACTCAGTTCACTGTATTTAGGCTTATGTAACTTTGCCAATTTGTCTTTTTGACTACATTAATTATTATGTCTATCAGCAAACATGTTAAGTCGCCCATCATCCAACAGTAATGTTGTAGTATAACACAATACAACCAAGAAACAAAATACTGTGTCCTGCCATTTTAAGGCATAAATTCCTCTGAACAGTGTTCCTCACTCTGGCCCACCAGAGAGAGGGCTTACCACAGCCTTGTCAAAAAAAAAGAAAAAGAGACAGACAAAGGGATGGCTGGCCTCAGAGGGAGGAAAAGCCAAACATCCATTTATAGAAACATAGAATATCTGGGCTGGAAGAGACCTCAGGAGGTCATCTAGTCCAACCTCTTGCTCAGAGCAAGACCAACCCCCAGACAGCTTTTTGCTCCAGATCTCTAAATGGCCCTCTCAAGCATTGAACTCACAACTCTGAGTTTAGCTGTGTTAGCAAGATTGTCAGTTTCTCTGTTCCAGTGTTCCTTGTCTGAGCCTGGGAGCTTCCTATGCCTATTTCCTTCTCAGGCTGGGAAGAGAGGAAAAGAGAGAGTCCCCTCCCCATTGTCCTTCCTTTACATCCTTGCTCTAATCAGCCCCTTTTTAATCCCTCTGCTGCCTACCTTAGTGGGGTATAAGTATGCCTACATACTGGATCTGTATTTGATATGTCCTTGTAATTACTTCATTTGCCCTCTCTCTCCAGAAAACCAAAACTAAGGGGCACTTCCCCTCAAATGAGGCCAATGAAACAAAACAAATGCAGTTTGTAAGTCAAGCTAAAAATAAGTCTGAAAATTATTTTCCAAAAAAATCTGACAAAGAACCTTTTTAATCACCAGAATTGTAAAACTCTTGTTTCTATTTTTTTTCCAAACTAGTCGGGAAAAAAAAAACACCTACCCTGGGATAAGATGTGGTTTGTGAAATTTTAGGAGGGCTTGTTTCTTTATGGGATTCTTGAAAAATTGAATTTATAATGAGAAACTAGCTTTATTCTTAACTATGCAGTGGATTCTTCAACCATATAATAGGAATTTTACGGATCTTTCTGATAGAACAAGAGAAAACACTCAAACCAAATTGTCTGTTTTATCCACACAAACTAATGAGAAAGAAATATTTATCTATGAAGATTGTTGCATTTTGTTTCACTGGAAAATGGGATGCAGGATTTACTCTCTCTCATGGCAAAATGACTCCCTTATTGTTAACCAATTTGATGTTCATGCACAGGCCCAAATACTGCCCTAGGTTGCTCCCACTGTGTTCTTTAATCATAGTTTATAAACTACATACTGCTTCCATTTACTTTCCTATGCCCCATAAATATATATTCACGGGTGAAAAATATCCAGTTCTGAATAGCAGTAATATGTGAATCTAGAAGATGGTGGGCTGAGGATTTAGAGTGAAATGTGAAAATAGTGACATTATAATGAAAGGAGCCATAATTCCTAAAGTATAAAAGAAGCTAAAAGATCCCTTGCTGAGATCAATCTTCTTGCCTGAAATCCATTTAAAAATTGCCATAAAAGGTCTACAGTATTTTCTGAACTGATATCTGATGAAAGATCTAATGTAGATCATATTCTGGGAATTAAAATAATATTTTCCATGTTATTAATAAATCTAAATTTTAGATCAGTTTGGATAGAACAGATCATCACCTTCTTACACAAGACATATTGCATGAATAAAAAATATCTTTTCTAAGAATATAGGAGTAGGGATATATTACCGATCACCTAACCAGGATGGTGATAGTGACTATGAAATGCTCAGGCAGAGTAGAGAGGCTATAAAAAAAACCCTCAATAATAATAATAGGGGATTTCGATTATCCCCATATTGACTGGGTACATGTTGCCTGAGGACGAGATGCAGAGATAAAGTTTCTTGACACTTTAAATGATTACTACTTGGAGCAGCTGGTCCTGGAACCCACCAGAGGAGAAGCAATTCTTGATTTAGTTCCAAGTGGAGCACAGGATCTGGTTCAAGAGGTGAATATAGCTGGACCACTTGGTAACAGTGACCATAATATAATTAAATTTAATATCCTTGTGGCAGGAAAAACACCACAGTGGCCCAACACTGTAGCATTTAATTTCAGAAAGGGGAACTACACAAAAGTAAGGAGGTTAAACAGAAATTAAAGGGTACAGCACCAAAAGTGAAATCTCTGCAAGCTGCATGGAAACTTTTTAAAGACACCATAATAGAGGCTCAACTTAAATATATACCCCAAATTCAAAATCACAGTAAGAGAACCAAAAAAGAGACATTGTGGCTAAACAACAAAGTAAAAGAAGCAGTGAGAGGAAAAAATGCATCCTTTAAAAAGTGGAAGTTAAATCCTAGTGAGGAAAATAGAAAAGAGCATAAATACAGACAAATGAAATGTAAAAATACAATTAGTAAGGCCGAAAAAGAATTTGAAGAACAGTTAGCCAAAGACTCAAAAAGCAAAAGCAATTTTTTTTTAAGTACATCAGGAGCAGGAAGCCTGCTAAACAACCAGTGGGGCCACTGGATGATCAAGGTGCTAAAGGAGCACTCAAGGACAATAAGGCCATTGCGGAAAACTAAATGAATTCTTTGCATCAGTCTTCACAGTTGAGGATGTGAGAGAGATTCCCAAATCTGAGCCATTCTTTTTAGGTAACAAATCTGAGGAACTGTCTCAGATTGAGGTGTCATTAGAGGAGGTTTTGGAACAAA
>NW_027424579.1:0-1173 GCF_003597395.2 Chelonoidis abingdonii
GATGGATCGATGGACCAATGGACGGAAGGACGGACAGGTGGACGGAGGGATGGATCGATGGACCAATGGACGGAAGGACGGACAGGTGGACGGAGAGATGGATCGACGGACCAATGGATGGACGGATGGACAGGTGGACGGAGGGATGGATCGACGGACCAATGGATGGATGGATGGACAGGTGGATGGACAGGTGGACGCTCTCGTCTCTCCGCGCTGCTGCCACACTCAGTTCTTGCTGATTTCCCTCCTTCGCTCGTCCTCCTCTCTCATTTCTTTCTTCCCTGTCTCCCTTCCCTCCCCCATTTCATCGCTGCTTCCCCTCCCCTGCCGCCCCTGCCCTGGGCCGTGGGACCCACCGGTGGTGGCGCTGGCGCTGGCGGGAGGGCTCTGCTCTGGGCCGCGGTGGGCAGTTAGGGTGAGGGTGTACTGGGTGGTGCTGCGGAGGCCGGTCAGGGTGACGGTGGTGCGGTCGGGGGGCAGGGTCAGGCGGGTGGGGGGCTCGGTGCTGTCCCGCCCCACTGGGCCGTAGCGCAGGGTGTATCCATCGGGCTGGGCAGCCGGGGGCTCCCAGCGCAGGCTCAGCGAGGTGGCCGTGGCCCCCGTGGGGTGCAGGTCGTGGGGAGCGTCGATCCCTGGAGGGAGAAGAGGGGTGAGAGTGGGGAAGGGGGGGGTCCCTTGGGGGGGTCCCTCGGGGGGGCCCTCCCCAGAGAACCCCCCTGTTTCCTATACTTCACCCCAAGGTCCCCTCCCCCCCACAGGGCCTTCATCCCAGAGAGTCCCCCTCTAACACCTCCCCTGGGCTCCCATCACAGCCCTCAAACTTCCTGCCCCCCAGGACCCCCGTCAACCCCCCACCACCTACGGGTGCGGACGCTCTGAGTGGTGGGGGGCCCGAGGCGCTGGGCCCGCTGGGCCCGGACGGTGACGCTGAACTCCTGGCCTGGGCCCAGCCCCGAGCGCTCGAAGGACGTGGCTGAGCCGGGCAGCTGCAGGGACACGGCGCCTTCGGGGTCACCCTGGGGGGAGAGAAAGAGGGGGTCAGGGGCTGGGGGACCCTGCCCCCCACCCTCTCAGGCACCTTTCCGTCCCAGGCCCCCAAACCACAGGGTCATGGCGCCGCTGGGGTCAGACGGGGTCAGGGGATGGGGGATCCCCTGGCCTCTGTCTGCA
>NW_027424580.1:0-1410 GCF_003597395.2 Chelonoidis abingdonii
TAGGCGGTGGGGTCGGAGTGAGATGTCGCGGAGTGAAGGACCGCTGAACCAAATGCAGTATCACCCCTGGACTGCAGCACTATCGCATAGTGGGCGGCAAAGGTATTCACTGATGACCAATTCTCTGCCCTACATATGTCTCCTGAATGGGCAGGTGCACCAGGAAAGCAGACGATAAAGCCTGAGCCCGCGCGGAGTGGGCGGTAAGGTGCGGAGATAGGACACCAGCCAAGTCATAGCACGCATGGATGCATGATGTGATCCAGGATGAAATGCACTGGGAGGAGACCGGAAGGCCTTTCATCCGGTCTGCCACAGCAACAAACAGCTGTGACGTTTTCCTGAAGGGTTTCGTTCGCTCAATGGAGCAGGAGCCGATATTTGTCCTATCTGCTCCGGCAATGGACATGGCTCCAACTGTGGTGCGGGAAGCATCAGCAGCTGTCGCACCGACAAACAAGAAGCGGCAGGCACTTGCTTGGGATGCTTATTCTTCTGGCTCAGAGATAGAGACCTGCACCAGGGTGATGGAGGTGCCGGGAAGACCGGGTGCCACGAGTCTTTGGTAGAGTCCGAACGCAGTGCTGGACCAGTTGGTGCCACAGGGACACTCCCCACAGAGGACAATAGTGCCGAGTCTCAGCACGTGGAGGAAGGGACCGGACAAAGTGCCTCTTCCATAAGGAGTTGCTTCAGTCTAAAGTCCCGCTCCTTCCTAGTCCTCAGCTTGAAGGCTTTGCAAATGCGGCACTTGTCTGCTTGGTGGGATTCCCCCAGACACCTTAGGCAAGAGTCATGGGGGTCTCCCGTTGGCATCGGCCTCTGGCAAGCCGAGCAGGGTTTGAAGCCCTGAGACCCAGGCACGGGCCTGGTACTGGAATAGGGGAGAAGATCCCGTCCCCTCCCCCCAATTAAACTAACTATACCAATACTAAGTAATTCACAACTATTAACAACTAATTAGAAACTATTAACAGGTACTAAAGTGAATGCTAGGGAGAGTGGAGGTCAGCTAAGCTGCGCTCCACAGTTCCAACGACCTTCATGAGTGACATTGCATTTGGTTCAGCAGTCCTTCACTCGCGACATCTCACTCCGACTCCACCGCCTATGTAAGGCTTGGGAGTCACCTAATTGGAATCGATATGAGCAAGCACTC
This sequence comes from Chelonoidis abingdonii, assembly GCF_003597395.2. NCBI lineage: Eukaryota > Metazoa > Chordata > Testudines > Testudinidae > Chelonoidis > Chelonoidis abingdonii. The sequence continues at coordinate 1,160 of NW_027424580.1, forward strand.
GAAGAAGAAAAGGCGGTTACTCACCTTTGTAACTGTTGTTCTTCGAGATGCGTTGCTCATATCCATTTCAAACCCGCCCTCCTTCCCCTCTGTCAGAGTAGCCAGCAAGAAGGAACTGAGAGGGCATTCGGTTGGCTAGGGCATATATCCGGCGCCATAAAGGTGCCACTCCGTGAGGCGCCTCAGCCGACCCATTGAGTGTTGCTAGGGTAAAAAATCTCCCGACAATCATGCACGCAGTACGTGCACAC
>NW_027424581.1:0-1456 GCF_003597395.2 Chelonoidis abingdonii
CAATGCACCACTCCCAACAGCTCTGCAAATGCTGCAAATGTGGCCACACTGCAGCGCTGATAGCTGTCAGTGTGGCCACACTGCAGCGCTTTCCCTACACAGCTGTACAAAGACAGCTGTAACTCCCAGCGCTGTACAAATGTAAGTGTAGCCATACCTTTAGTTTAAACAGCATTAAGCTTTTCCTTAAATATGGCCATTAAACCACTTAAACAGATAATCTCATCTACAAGTGCAATTGTCTGAACAAAGTTGTTTATATTTTATGTCCACTAAATCGAAGCGGACAACTCAAGTGTCAGCTCATATGAATCATCACAAAGATCAATATTACTGAGTATTATAATGCACATGCATAAACACCTTGCACATTAAATAGAAATAAGGCATGGGAAATTCACAGCAATATATACCAATACCTGAATAACCTATAAAAACTCTTTAAAATATTTAAGGAAAATGCATATTTTTCAGTCTAACCAAAATAGCATACAGTAAGTCATTTTCCTAATACTCATGCTATTCTGAACAATTGCTTTATTTTAAACGGGATTTCAACATTATTTATTAATTTAAAACATAATTACTATGTTTCTCAGCACTTCCCAATGGAATGGTAAAGACTGTTAAATATTACATAAAAACAAAAACAGTAAACTTGTTTAACATTCAAAGATAAGACTTCAATTTAATTTTGAAACAAACTGAATCTGCCACATAGCTCTGTAGAGTAATTTACCAGACTCTATCAATGATTGCCTCAAACCCAATTACATACCATGGGATCAAATTCTCCCCATATTTACACAAGCTTAAATCTTACTGAGTTAACTGGTAGTTGCACATGCCTGAAATAGACAAACTCTTTTTGAAATAATATATAATTAAATGAAACAATATATAACCAGAACAATGAAAATTAAGAGGCCCTTATAAGTTGGTGTATCAAGAGACAAAGAATAAACAATATAATCAAATATGTTAACACTTCACAATATAATGTTTAAATTAAGTTTGAGTTAATTCAATGTATATTAAGTTTTAAGCTAATTGATGAGGTAGTGATCAATATGCTAATTTTAACACTTGGTTTCTTAACATACAGATATAAAGCCACAAAGACTATCAACAAAGGGGTGCTAGTTACACAAGAATCTATTTACACTTCAAATACAGCCAACTCAAAACAACCTAGTTACAACACTTTTGCAATTAGCAGTATAGATGATAACCATATTGCACAATCATGCTGAAGCTTGAGACATGGAACAGTTAACATAACCTTTTATGTTAACTGTCTGAAGTTTTAACACATCTACAGTATACATTGCAACCACGTTGTAACTAGGTTGGAAGACAAGAGCACTGTAATCAGGTTTTGTAAATTGGTTGCATTTGCAATATAAATGGGCTCAAAGATATACCAACTACGCTCTGAGAGAGAGAGAGAGAGAGA
>NW_027424582.1:0-2158 GCF_003597395.2 Chelonoidis abingdonii
GCAAATACTTGTAATAAAAAATAAATATAAAATAAGCACTGTACACTTTGTATTCTTTGTTGTAATTGAAATCAATATATTTGAAAATGTAGAAAACATCCAAAAATATTTAAATAAATGGTGTCCTATTATTAACAGTGCAATTAATTGCAATTGTTATATGACCAAACTTTCTTTTTGTTTTTTTTAGTCTAAAGCAGAAAATACTTTACTGCAAGAAGGTCCAAATCCAAGACCAAGGCACTTAAAAAGCGTCAAGCAGAGAGAGTCAGAAACCAGATGGGATAAAGAGGTGAGAAATACAATGTGTATGTGTGCATGCTCCATGTGCTGTCATTTTAACAAGAAAGTGAAGGTAATAAAACTGTCAGTTGTTTGGAAAGCCACTGTGTAAGATCATTGTTATTGATCATTTTTTTTATATTATCTGCTAGACAGAAAGACAGACATCTGGGATTTTTCAAGAATTAGCTAGTTAACAGAAGCCTTTCCAATGAATGCATTTCATGTACATGCTATATATACAGTATTACATTTCCTCTTATTATAGCATAGACTTCAAGTGAGGCTTCTGTCACCTAGAGATTAGCCCTTCCGAGCTCTGTGCTCCTGTTGTTTACCATGTTTTAAGATACATAATTGCTATACTTGAACCAAAAAGAGTATTTTATCTGTAGTGTGCTTTTATATTTTATTTCTGTTAGAGGTTACACAGATAAAGCAATAGCTTTATATAAAGGTACAAAGCTTTAACAGCTAAAGAACTCTCACTTTTTAGACATATTTCTTTGTTAGTATTTTGCATCCTTTGATTCCTAACTCCTTTAGGCTGATAGGGGGACAGAGCTAACTAAGGGTATGTCTACACTATGAAATTAGGTCGATTTTATAGAAGTTGATTTTTTTTGGAAATCGAGTTGATATAGTCGATTGTGTGTGTCCCCACTAAGCGCATTAAGTTGGCGGAGTACGTCCACAGTACTGAGGCTAGCGTCGATTTTAGGAGCGTTGCACAGAGGGTAGCTATCCCACAGTTCCCGCAGTCTCCACTGCCCATTGGAATTCTGGGTTGAGCTCCCAATGCCTGATGGGGCAAAAATAATGTTGTCAGGCCCCCCTGCCTTCCTCCCTCCTTCCGTGAAAGCAACGGCAGACAATCATTTCTCACCTTTTTTTCCTGGGTTACCTGTGCAGATGCCATACCACAGCAAGCATGGAGCCCGCTCAGCTCACTGTCACCGTACATCTCCTGGGTGCTGCTGGCAGGCATGGTACTGCAGTGCTATACAGCAGCATTGCCTTGCCTTGCCTTGCCAATGGCAGACAGTGCAATACAACTGCTAACCGTCGTCATCATCTCGTGGCTGCTCCTGGCCGACCTTGGTGAGGTCAGTCGAGGGCGCCTTGGCAGACATGGGTGCTCCTGGCTGACCTCAGTGAGGTCGGTTGGGGGCGTCTGGACAAAAATGGGAGTGACTCCAGGTCATTCTCTCCTTTATGTTTCGTCTAATGGAGATTCAGTCCTGCCTGGAATATCATGCCAGCTGGAGGCTTCTGCTTCAGGCTGCTCTCCCAATCAGCAGCATCACGCGGTCGCACGTACCCTAGCCTACCCCTTGCTCCCATGGCTCATGAAGCCTGGACAGTAGTAAGAAGCAGTTCAACTACAGGCTGAGCAAGTGCAGAAAGGTGGTAGAATGTGCCTTTGGACATTTAAAAGCTCGCTGGTGCTGTTTGCTGACTAGGCTGTCTGCGATTAGATTAGAAGCGCACGACAAGGCTCGTTGCGCATCACAGAGACTTTGAAAACGAGTTTCATGCCTGGCCAGGCTTCAGTGTGACAGTTGTGTATGTTTCTCCTTGATGGAAACCCACCCCCTTTGTTGATTTTAAATCCCTGTAAGCCAACCCTGTAAGCTGTGTCGTCAGTCGCCCCTCCCTCCATGAGAGCAACAGCAATCGTTCTGCGCCTTTTTTCCACACAGACGTCATACCACTGGAAGCATGGAGCCCACTCAGATCACCACGGCAGTTATGAACACTGTAAACATCATGTGCTTTATCCTGCAATATATGCTGCACCGGAAACTTCAACAGCAGACAAGCAGGCGACGGCAGCACATTGATGAGCACATGGACACAGACTTCTCTCAAAGCA
>NW_027424583.1:0-950 GCF_003597395.2 Chelonoidis abingdonii
GGGCCCCTAGGGTTAGGAGACCCTGGAAATGGGGGTTTGGGGCCCCTGGTGTTAGGGGCCCCTGGAAATATGTTTTGGAGACCCAAGGGGTTAGGGGCCCCTGGAAATGGGGTTTTGGGATCTCTAGGGTTAGAGTCCCCGGGAAATGGGGTATTGGGGCCCCCAGGGTTAGGGGACCCTGGAAATGGGGGTTTGGGGCTCCTGGTGTTAGGGGCCCCTGGAAATAGGGTTTTGGGGCCCCTGCATTTTGTGGCCCCTGGAAATTGCACTTTTGGGGCCCCAGGGGTGAGGGTCCCCTGTATTTAGGGATTTAGGGCCCCAGGGATTTGGAGCAGCTGGAAATGGGGTTTTGGGGCCCCTTGGGTTAGGGGCACCTGGAAATGGGGGTTTGGGGCCCTTGGAAACGGGGTTTGGGTCCCCTGTGGTTAGAGGCCCCCGGAAATGGGGTTTTGGGGCCCCAAGTGTTAGGGGCCCCTAAAAATGGCTCTTTGGGTCCCCTGGAAATGGGGTTTTGGGGCCCCTGGGTTTTGGAGCCCCTAGAAATTGGGGTTTGGGTCCCCTAGTGTTACCAGCACCTGGAACTGGGGTTTTGGGGCCCCTGGTGTTAGGGGCTCCTGGATATGTGGCTTGGGGGCCCTAGGGGTTTGTGGCCCCTGGAAATAGGGTTTTCGGGCCCATGGGGTTAGGGGCCCCTGGAAATTTGGGTTTTGGGGCCCCAGGGGTTAGGGGCCCCTAGAAATGGGGGTTTGGGTTTCCATGGGGTTAGCAGCCCCTGGAACTGGGTTTTTGGGGCCCCTGGGGTTAGGGTCCCCTAGAAACAGGGTTTTGGGGACCCTGGGGTTAGGGACCCCTGGAAATTGGGGGTTTTGCCCCTAACCCCAGGGGCCCCTGGAAATGGGGTTTTGGGATCCCTGCTTTATTGGGCCCCTGGAAATTGGGCTTTGGGGCCC
>NW_027424584.1:0-1296 GCF_003597395.2 Chelonoidis abingdonii
GCTTGAGTAGCTGTGGGATTTCACAGAAGAATTGATCCACTATGTTGCCTCCACAGAAGATCAATGCAAATATGTTCCCAGTGTGCAGTGCAGAGCAGAAAATACCACTGATCCAAGCACTGGCTGCCATTTCAATACAAGCTTTCTTATTCATCAGAGACTCATAGTGTAGTGGTTTGCAGATGGCGACGTAGCGGTCATATGCCATGATGGTGAGAAAACCAAAGTCAATCATCGTGAAGAAAATGAAGAGAAAACCTGGGCAACACACTCAGAATAAGAAATCAACCTGGTATTCAACAGGGAATTGGCCATGGACTTGGGGACAGTGACGGAGATAGATCCAAGGTCTATCATGGACAAATTCATCAAGAAGAAGTACATGGGGATGTGAATATGGTGGTCCAGGGCCACAGCTGCAATAATGAGGAGGTTTCCTATCAGGGCTGCCAGGAAAATCCCTGGAAACACCACAAAGTGTAAAATCTGCAGCTCTTGAGCCTCAGAGAATCTCAGGAGAAGGAATTCGGTCATTGTAGTTTGGTTGGACATTTTCCTTTTCAGGACATCGTGTGCTGCCTGTGGAGGGATGGGCAAGGGGAATGTCAGGATAGAGCACTTCTACCTCCTCACCTCTGACAATCACACCACGAGTCAGGTGCATTATCATCAGACCAATGTAAATCGGTATTGCTCCCTTACAGTCAAAGGATGGCTCCATTTCCACCATCTGACTACCCATCCAAGAAGTGACTTAATAAAAACCAGTGTAAATATGGAATGAGTCACAACACAAATCGAGCAATCTTAGGAATGATGGTCCTGCTATTGCGACAATGGAGAACTATTTGAGGAGAGGCGAATGAGGCACTGCCTGCACTAAGAACTAGGAGTGTGTTCACAGCTTGCTTACACACAGTCGCAGTAGCTCAATGAGAGCTGGTGTGAGTATAAATTGCAGTGTAGCCACCATAGCATGGGCAGTGGCAGTGGAGGCACAGCTGAGCATGTTCCCGCAGGACACAGAGGAGGTTGTAGCTGTGCCCATGGCACCACAGATACACTGCTATTTGTACTCGTGCTAGCGTTCATCAAGCTAATGCATGTATGTAAGTGGGAAATTACATCCCTAGCCCTTAGTTTAGACATAGCCTCGGTGAGTTTGACTTGTGTAGCCTAGCAAAACACCAGCTGAGAGAGGATACGATCACTCTCTGTAAATAGATCAGGGAGGTAAACGCCAGCGAGGGAGAAGAGCTGTTGATGCTAAAGGACAATGTTGGCATAAGAACAAAT
>NW_027424585.1:0-2000 GCF_003597395.2 Chelonoidis abingdonii
GTTCCCCCGAGCACCTTATGCTCCCTCGACTGGTGGCTAACTCCCTCCCTGGTGTGTGCAGGGCTACCGTTCCATCCACCACAGCCCTCGCTGTCCCTGACGACAGATGCATCATCTCTCGGTTGGGGGGCTCACCTAGGTCACCTTCGTATCCAGGGCCTTTGGTCATCGCAGGAGCTGACACTCCACATAAACGTCTGATAGCTGAGAGCAGTCCGCCTCGCGTGCCAGGCGTTCCAGCACCATCTTCACGGCCGTTGTGTCTCAGTGTTTACAGACAACACAACAGCCATGTATTATATCAACAAACAGGGAGGGACTCGCTCTTCTCCTCTGTGTCAAGAGACTATCTGACTCTGGGACTTCTGCATAGCCCACTCAATAGACCTGGTAGCGTTCTTTCTCCCAGGGGTTCGGAACACTCTGGCAGATCAGCTGAGCAGATCCTTCCTCTGTCACAAATGGTCGATAAGACCAGACGTTATTCATTCAATCTTCCAGAGGTGGGGGTTTCCCCTCATAGACCTGTTCGCCTCTCGCATGAACAGGAAGTGCCAAGCGTTCTGCTCCTTCCAGGGTCTTTCATCGGGATCAATCACAGACGCATTCCTCATGTCGTGGAGGCACCACCTGCTCTATGCCTTCCCACCGTTCCCTCTGGTTCACAAGGTCCTAACAAAACTCCTCAGGGACAGAGCGCATCTAATCCTGATTGCACCAGTGTGGCCCAGACAGCACTGGTACACCACCCTGCTCAACCTGTCCATAGCCAGCCCAGTTACCCTGTCACTCCTTCGAGACCTCATAACGCAGGACCACGGCAGTCTTCGCCACCCAGACCTGCAGGCCCTTCACCTCACGGCATGGCTCCTGCATGGCTGAACACATCGGAGTTACGCTGTTCCGCTCCGGTACAGCATATTCTCCTTAGTAGCAGAAAGCCTTCCACTCGGTCCACATACCTGGCCAAGTGGAAACGTTTCTCCTGCTGGTGTACAACACAAAATGTTACTCCTTCTGAGATCTTGATCCCTGCTGTTCTGGACTACCTCTGGTCTCTTAAGCAACAGGGCCTGGCGATATCTTCTCTGAGGGTGCATTTGGCAGCTATCTCCACATTCCATCCTGGAGAAAGTGGCCACTCCGTGTTTTCCCACCCCTTAGTTACTAGATTTCTGAAGGGCCTGGAGTGCCTCTACCCCTCAGTACGCCACCCTGCCCCCACCTGGGACCTCAACTTAGTCCTAAGCAGACTTATGCATCCTCCATTTGAGCCATTGGCAACTTGCTCACTCCTGTACCTGTCGTGGAAGACAGTCTTCCTAGTGGCCATTAGATCGGCCAGAAGAGTCTCCGAACTTCGAGCACTTATGGTGGACCCACCGTATACTGTCTTTCAGAAGGACAAGGTACAGTTGCAACCTCATCCGGCGTTCCTCCCTAAGGTAGTGTCGGCCTTCCATACCAAGCAGGACATCTTCCTCCCGGTCTTCTTTCTGAAGCCTCACTCTTCTCGATGGGAGCAGCAGTTACACTCCTTAGATGTCCGTAGAGCGCTCGCTTTTTATATCGAGTGGACAAAGACCTTCCGGAAATCCCCCCAGCTGTTCGTGGCAGTCGCTGAACAGATGAAAGGTCTACCAGTCTCCTCCCAGAGGATCTCCTCTTGGGTAACGGCGTGCATACACAAATGCTATGACCTGGCTCATGTCCCTTTGGGCCATCTCACTGCACATTCTACCAGAGCTCAAGCTTCATCAGCCACTTTCCTGGCCTATGTGCCTATCCAGGAGATATGCCATGCAGCGACCTGGTCATCGGTCCACACCTTTGCTCCGCACTATGCTCTGGTCCAACAGTCTAGAGATGATGCAGCCTTTGGTGCAGCGGTTCTGCACGCTGCTACATCTCACTCGGACCCTTCTGCCTAGGTAAGGCTTGGGAATCACCTAACTGGAAAGGATATGAGCAATCACTCGAAGAAGAAAAGACGGTTACTC
>NW_027424586.1:0-1490 GCF_003597395.2 Chelonoidis abingdonii
AACTCACCAGGGATTGGGGGGTGGGAGGGAAGGAAGGAAATTATTAATTCCTCTTTGTTTTAAGATCCAAGGAGTATGGATCAGTGTAGCCTCTCAGGCAACCCAGAGAGGGGAAAGTCTGGGGCGGGGGGAGGAGGGGGGATGGTTTATTTCTCCTTGTTTTAAGCCCCAAGGGGTTTGGGTCTTGGTTCTCCAGGGAAGGTTTTGGGAGAACAGAAAGTGTGCCAAACACTATATTTTGGCTGGTGGCAGCGTACCAAATTTAAGCTGGTAATTAAGCTTAAAAGTGATCATGCAGGTCCCCACTTTTCGGACGCTAAAGTTCAAAGTGGGGAAAAACCTTGACACTCTCTCTGTATGTCTATCTCCCGAAGGTTGTCCGATTGTGCTCTCACGGCTGCTTGTTGTGGGCATCTCTCCTCTGCCCTCAGCATCAGCCAGAGCCTGACAGAGCTGATCCTGTGGAAGATCAGCCTGGGGGATTCCGGAGGGCAGCTGCTGTGTGAGGGACTGAAACATCCAAACTGCAAACTGGAGAAACTATCGTAAGTAACAGCTAGTTCCCTTTAGCCTGTTAACATGGTGGTGGTGTGTGTTGCTTTCTTTAGCAGGATCACAATATCCTACAGTGCATGGAACCCACTCACGGAGCAGCCCCACATTGCTCCTGGGGAAAAGACAGAGACCCACTTATGTGTTCATTGGTTTTATTTTACTAATTAACAATCGAATAAACCCTCAATCTTTGGGCCATATTCATCAGGGGAAAGCAGCTGGGGGGCAGCTGTCCTCAAGGGGTAGCCAAGGATCTACCTGGCGCAGGGTAATTCTTAGGTAGTGTTAACCATGTGTGGTGAACTCTACATCACCCCTCTTCCGATCCCCCTGCCTCAGCACAGTGTGTATGGAGGGGCATGGAGATGTATGTTGGGGCAGGAGGGGGTGGGGCAGAGTTCATGGTGCTGTGTCAGATCCTAGGGTGGCACAGCCACTGGGGTAACACAGAAATCTCAGGTTCCTCTAAGGCCGAGTTGACACTTAAAATGCTGCAGGAGCACTGCTATCGCACTTCGTGGAGACACTATGTATGCTGACAGGAGGGTTTCTCCCATCAACGTAGGTACTCCACCTCCCTGAGAGGAAGTTGCTATGTCGACGGGAGAAGGTGAGGGTCATAGTGGATCACAAGCTAAATATGAGTCAATAATGTAACACTGCTGCAGGAAAAGCAAACATCATTCTGGGACGTATTAGCAGGAATGTCGTAAGCAAGACACAAGGAGTAGTTCTCCCGCTGTACTCCACCTCACCTGGATGATTGTGTCCAGTTCTGGGAGCCACGTATCAGGGAGGATGTGGACAAATTGGAGAAAGTCCAGAGAAGAGCAACAAAAATGGCGAAAGGTCTAAAAATCATGACCTATGGGGGAAGATTGAAAAAACTGGGTTTGTTTAGTCTGGAGAAGAGAAGACCGAGAGGGGACATGATA
>NW_027424587.1:0-4323 GCF_003597395.2 Chelonoidis abingdonii
CCTGCTGACCTCTCCACAGCTGTTGGGAGTATGGAAGGCCTCAGCAGCACAGACAATGCCAGCCCTCTCAGGCCAGACTGGACAATGGCCGCAGCAGTGTTCGAGCTGGCCCATTCTGGCAGGCTGGAAGCAGCTAGGTCTTCGCCCACTAATAGGGACGACCACGTGTGCCCAATAGCTTGGCAATCCTCTGTGGATTCCTCTCCCTGGTGCACCTGGGTTGCCAGTCAGCCTGCTTGGAGCAGGGTAATCCAAGCAGGTGGGGTGTGTCATGCCAGGTGGCGTGTGGGGTGTTCTGGACAACAAGACATCCAAAATTTAGCAAGCCAAATTGCTCTCGTGCAGTGTGGGTATGGTGTTGTGCTGTGTGTGTGACTGTGATCATGAAGAGAAAGAGAGAGTAGAAGCAGAGGACGAAGAGCAGGAACTGGGAAATCGTTTTCATGTGTTTCTTTGTGACTACCTCGTGCGGGCAGCCACTGTGACCTCGGGCAGTTGCCAGGGGTTGCGCCAGAGCGGCGTGCATTGGGGAAGAGGATCCTTCGAGCAGTCACCTGAGAACCCCAGGAGGGGGGAGGCCATGGTAACACCTCTCCGGGACACGGACAAAGGACACTACAAAGGCGGGGCGAGGAAGCTGGGGGGACTGAGTGACAGGCTCGGGTGGGATCAGTTTGGCTGGCTGGAAGGGAGGAGAGCCTCAGGTGGGCGGCTCCTGCACCAACGCAGGCTCCCGCTGCCCCCCAAGCTAGAGGGACCACCCTGCCCTCCCAAAGAAACCAACTGGTCCTGTGGTCATGGCCAAGACCGGGCTCTCAGTAACACCCTCCCTATAGAGAGATCAAAGATGTCAGGGTCTTGCCCAGTACTAGACAACAGGGACCCCCAGTTAGGTCCCTCTTTGGAGGGCAGCGCAGGTCCTCTTTGGGGGCAGGAGGCATTCGTTGGTGAGGTTCAGCGCCCACCAAACCTGGCGCTCCTCCTTCCACTTTCCCGCCCAGCCCCAAAACTTAAACTCCCCCAGCCTCCTCACTTGCAGCCTCCCCCAGCCTTTGTGTCCTTTGTCCAGTGTCCCAGGCAGAGGTGTTACCTGGCCTCCAACCCCCCTCCTGGGTTCTCAGGTGACATGCTCAGGTATCCTCCCTTCCCCAATGCAGCCAGTCCTAGCGCAACCCCCTGCAACCTTCCCAGGTCAATGCTCCCCACCGAGTAGTCAAAGAACACATGAAGAACATTTCCAGTTCCTCTCTCCTCTCTCTCCTTCTCTCTCTCTCTCTCTCTATCTCACACACACACACAAACACACATACACACACATCTGCACGAGAGCAATTTGGCTGCTAACTACTTTGGATGTCTTGTGTCCAGGAACACCCCCACACCCCACCGCAGAGCACACCCCACTGCTTGGATTACCCCTGCTCCAAGCAGGCTGACTGGGCCAACCTCACCCCAGGGAGACCTCCACCAGGGCATGGCCAAGCATGGGCACACGTGGTCGTCCCTATGGTGCAAGTAACCTAGCCTGCTCCAGCCTGCCAGAATGGCCAGCTCCGAACACTGGCTCTGCCACTTGTCCAGCTGGCCTGAGAGGGGCTGGCATTGCTCTGTGCTGCCTGGGCCCTTCCATCCTCCCCAAGCAGCTGTGGAGGGCACAGCCCCACAACACACCCCCTCAGTCACATTCACAGAGGTTTCCCCTGCCTTCTGTGTTAGCAAAGCCCCACCCCCAAGCCAGCAGGTCCCATTCTCACAGGCAATGCGTGTCGGGGGTGGGGGATTTGGTGCCAGTGACTTCCCCATGCCATGGGATACAAATGCAGCCACCAGCAGTGGGCTGGGCGGGTATGGCAGCTTTCACCACATCTGAGCTACCGATGCTCCTGCCTGGAGGCAGGGGTCAGAATGGGCCCTGAGCCAGGCCAGCATTGCCCTGTTGCCCACTGAGTTCATCCATCTACCGTAGCTGCTTGCTGGAGGGGCTAAGTCCCTGGGAGCTGAGAAATAGCAGGGGGAGGCAGTCGCCACAGCATCGCGTGCCAGGGCTGGAGGAGCCGATTTGTGATCCGTCCCTTGAACCAGCCCTGCATGCTTGGGGGCAGCATCTCCCCCGTCCTCATGGCTTCTGCACAGCCCACTTCCCTAGTGCCCCTGGAGAAAGGGAGGGAAAGTGCTAATGCAATGAGAGCAGAGGCAGAGCAGGGGAATGTCGCTCTGGCTGCAGTGCTGCCATCACAGATTGGTGACAGAAGCTATTTAAGTTCCATTCCATTTTCCCTGGCACCTCTGATGGAGATGTCAGATCTGAGCCCATGGAAACCCACTCTTCAGTACTGAAAAGGAGATTCCACAGAGCTGAGCAGGGAGTGGGCCCTTTAAGAGAAATGGGAATCTGTAACTTCATCCCCACTAACTGGTTGTTGGGCTGCTTGTCAGGCAGAAATGTTGATTACCAAATAGATCCCCTACACTGGCTTCAAGCCCACTAGGAGATACGCTTTCATCAAGCCATCAATGAGCCACAAGCTGGTACCTATAAGATAAGAACCTACTACTGCTACCAGCAACTACAATTCCTCCTTTAGCTCAAGAGGCTGATTCCTGTGCTTTGCTGCTGAAGGGCCTGGGGATCCTGCAGGATTATCTCTTACTTTACAAAATAAAGAGAATACATGTGGCTCATTTGGCCTGACTCTGAAATGCAGCCATCTCTGAGGTGGAACATCACAGCTGCTTACCGGTTTAGGACAGTGTAGTGAGCCGGTGTGGCTCGCCTCCGCGCCGGAGGAGGAAGAGCCCAGACGGAGGCCAGAGTGGGCAGACCTAGGGAGCTCTGAGCCCACCCCCCAAAGGCTCAGGCGGTGACCCAGAACTATAAAGGCCGGTCCTCAGAGCTCAGAAGGGCTTCAGCCGCCGGGGAGAGCAGATGCCCCTAGGGGAGCTCAAGACTGGGAAGCCCCTGCAGCCAGGGCAGCCGCCCAGACTGGCCAGAGTTACCTCGCTCCCGCTACCCGGAGTAGCCGCCGGAGCTCCCCCGCGCCCGCTACCCGGAGGAGCCGCCGGAGCTCCCCCGCGCCCGCTACCCGGAGGAGCCGCCGGAGCTCCCCTGCGCCCGCTACCCGGAGGAGCCGCCAGAACTCCCCCGCGCCTGTTACCTGGTGGAGCCGCCGGAGCTACTCTGGGCCAGTTACCCGGAGGAGTTGCTGGACCTACCACCCAGCCCCGGCCGTGACGAACTCATGCTCCTGGACCCCGCAGAGGCCGACGTCAGGGCCCAGGTAGGGCCCGAGGGAGAGTACGGAAGTAGCCCAGGGGCAGCCGACCCCAGTCTGGCTGCAGCCTTACCAGAGCTTATGTCAGTGTGTTGTGGCCAGGATCCCCACTGACTAAGCAGCGGATCCTCAGCCGCTGCTAGGCCCCCGGGCTGGGACACAGTGGAGTGGGAGGGCCTGTGTCCCCTGTGCCACCCCTTTCCTGGGTGGCAGACTCCTTCTCCCCCTGGCCTGAGGAGGCTGAAACCTGTTACTGTTGCTCAGCCCTGCCCAAGGGCCTGAGCTTCCTGACTCAGGGGTTGTTGCCCTGCCATGACCTAGAGCCGGGGCTCATAACTGTTGTTACGGCTCAGTCCTGCCTGAGGACCTAAGCCTCCTAACCCAGTGGTTGTTGCCCCGCAGGAGCCGGGGCCAGATGTAACCACCGTGCAGCCGACTACTGCAAGGGCTACCGAGAGAGACCCCCAGACGGACTATTTCCCTGGACCCATCGGTGTGTAGTGAGCCAGCGTGGCTCCCCTCTGCGCCGGAGAGGGTCGAGCCCCGGTGAACACGTGTACAGACAAGAAGTGAGGAAGAATCCTGTATCTCACTAATAGTGCACGTGGGTGTTTAGTGGGGTGGAATTTTGTTAGGAAAGGCCCCTCCTGTTGGGTGAGACTGGGCTGGAGTTGTGCTGGGAATGGTTGGATGGCTTTGTTGAGGTTGCATTGTTTTTTAATTAATTCAAAGGTGCTCAGAGCAGCAGACGGGGTGTCGGGGGTGTCATTTAAAATGCCATTATAAAAGGAAACCGGCAATGAGAAAAAGGCTGGTGATGGATAGCCCTTCGGAGAGCCGTGTGCTGTGCAGGGCAAATGGGACGCAATGCTCCGCTTTGGGGTATCTAAATACTAGAAGCAAGAAAGTGGCGACTGATAGGGCAGATGCTGCGGCATCTGTAGTTCCTGTAGAAATGTACAATACAAAGATGTGCTGTGATGGAGTAGGGACTGTCTGTGTGGGGAACGGGAAAGCAGGGGATGTCTGTAGGTGAGGGACAGGTAGTCAG
>NW_027424588.1:0-1952 GCF_003597395.2 Chelonoidis abingdonii
TATCGCGTCTAGATGAGACGCGATATATCGATCCCCGAGCAATCGATTGTAACGCGCCGATACAGCGCGTCGTATAGATGTGGCCTGAGTAGAATATTGTATGCTATGCTCTTTGACCATTTATATTACGTTCTGAAATGTATTTCAAAAGCTTTCTGCAGTGACTGCACCATAGTAACCAAGTACTTTACTTACAATAAAGATTATTGGAATCAACAGAGTACAGCACTACAATAATAGAATATGCATTTTTTTATATCTATGTATTTTCAAGGATCACCGAGAATAAGAAAACTATGGCATAGTTGATTGCTTAGTAACCTTGATTTCCTATTTGGCTTTTTTTCTCTTCTAGCACAAAAGCTGTCAGCCGTTTCCACTCTCCTTTTATTGTAGAAAATTACAGACATCTGAATCAGCTACGGGAGCAGCTAGTCCTTGACTGCAATGCTGAATGGCTAAATTTTTTAGAGTGAGTTAACAATGAAAAGTAGAATCTGATGGGTTTTTTGTTTTTGATTTGTTTTGGATTTTTGTTTTTCTAGCTATGAAAGCAAGAGAAGAAAATGTTTCTCAAAATGAAAACAAGAAATTGCTGATTAGATTTATTGTAGGCTGCCTTATGAGAAACTAAACTAAAAGACGGTCCTAAATTTAAAGCTCTTAAAATAAGATTTTATAAAACCTAAGACTAACAGGAATGTTTCCTTGGTATATTAAATTCCAATGAAATCAGTTTTTAAACAAATCAAATACTGGGGAGCTATGTTTAAACCTAAATATTGCAGCATTAAGGACCTGAAAGGCAACTGTTTTAAAAAGAAAGTGAAACTGACTTTAATGATTTTATTGTTCAAGTTCAAAGTAACTGGAAAAGAAAACAAAGGTCATCCACTATAACAAGCAAGTTGAATTTAATATTTTTTCACTTTTAATAGTCATTAACGTTTTTAATGACATAGGTAAAGACATTTGTAATGTACGATTTTTAAGCTGACTGTCCTTTTAAGACATTATAGTATGTTAAAATACTGCCTGAGTTCATCATTAAGTGTTTAATTATTGAAGAATTAAGGCATAATTTGCTGTAACATATAATAATACTGATGCGTTTCTGTGTTGAGGATGTTCAGAATATCCACAGTCAGTGTCTCAGATAATTGTTCAGATTCTTTGCAGGGATACATCTTGGATTTTAACCATCTTATTATCTATAATTGTGCTTTCATTAGAAACATTATTTCAGTAATACTGCCCCTCACTACTTGCATATGATGGAAGTTTTATATCTAGGCAGAGGTTACTCAAATTGTTCTTTATCAAAAGTGGGCTTTGAATTTCATAGCAGTTTAAAATAGGGCTGTCAAGCAATTAAAAAATTAATTGCACGATTAATCGCACTGTTGAACAATAACAGAATACCTTTTGGATGTTTTCTACATTTTCAATTATAACACAGAATACAAAGTGTACAGTGCTCTCCTTATATTTATTTTTGATTGCAAGTATTTGCACTGTAAAAAAACAAAACAAACAAAAGAAACAGTATTTTTCAATTCAGCAAATACAGATACTGTAGTGCAATCTGTTTATCATGGAAGTTGAACTTACAAATGTAGAATTATGTACAAACAAAAGAGCATTTGAAAATAAAACAATGTACAATTTTAGAGCCTGCAAGTCCACTCTGTCCTACTTATTGTTCAGCCAATTGCTCAGACAAACAAGTGTGTTTCCATTTGCAGAAGATAGTGCTGCTTGCCTTTTTTTTTTTTTTCCTTATATCACTGCATTCAAAAACAAAACAATGTAAAACTTCAGAACCTGCAGGTCCACTCAGTTCTACTTCTTGTTCAGTCAATCGCTAAGACAAATGGTTTGATGGGAGATAATGCTGCCTGCTTCTTACTTACAGTCACCTGAAAGTGAGAACAGGTGTTCTCATGGCACTG
>NW_027424589.1:0-904 GCF_003597395.2 Chelonoidis abingdonii
TCTCTATATCTCTCTCTCTCTGTCTCTCTCTCTCTCTATGTCTCTATGTCTCTCTCTCTCTCTACTTCTCTATGTCTCTCTCTCTTTGTCTCTCTCACTATATATATCTATTTCTCTATATCTCTCTATGTCTCTATGTCTGTCTCTCTCTATATGTCTCTATATGTCCCTCTACTTCTTCTGTCTCTCTCTATGTCTCTATCTATGTCTCTATGTCTCTATCTCTGTGTCTCTGTCTCTATGTCTCTCTATGTCTCTCTGTCTCTCTATTTCTCTATGTCTCTCTCTATGTCTCTGTGTGTCTCTCTCTCTATTTTTCTCTCTCTCTATGTCTCTCTCTCTCTATGTCTCTATGTCTCTCTGTGTCTCTCTCTGTGTCTCTCTATGTTTCTCTGTCTTTCTATGTCTCTATGTCTCTCTATGTCTCTCTCTCTCTTTGTCTCTCACTGTCTCTATCTCTCTCTGTCTATGTCTCTCTCTCCGTCTGTCTCTATGTCTCTTTCTGTCTCTATCTCTCTCTGTCTCTCTCTCTATGTCTCTCTGTCTCTGTCTCTCTGTCTATGTCTCTCTGTCTGTCTCTGTCTCTCTGTCTCCGTCTCTCTCTGTTTCTCTCTCTATGTCTCTCTGTCTCTCTCTATGTCTCCATGCCTCTATATGTCTTTCTCTCTATGTCTCTCCCTCTCTCTAGGTCTCTATGTCTCTCTCTATGTCTCTATGTCTCTCTATGTCTCTCTGCCTCTCTATGACTCTCTGCCTCTCTATGTCTCTCTCTATGTCTCTCTCTCTCTATATCTCTATGTCTCTCTCTCTCTCTATGTCTCTCTCTATGTCTCTATCTCTCTCTATGTCCCTCTTTGTCCCTCTCTGTCTCTCTCTGTCTCTATGTCTCTCTCTATGTCTCTCT
>NW_027424590.1:0-2048 GCF_003597395.2 Chelonoidis abingdonii
AGGCCATGCCTCGCTGTTTGGGGAGGGATAGCCTCCCCCAGCCTGCCCTACCCAGCCCTCCGTACAATTTCTGTACCCGATGGGGCCCTAGGGCCAAAAACTTTGCTCATCCCTGTTATATCTTATATATAAAAGCTATAATTAACTGCTAAAAATTTAATTAAAAAATATCAAGAAATATTGAAAGTGCCATTTCTGCAGTAGAAGAAAAATCACAGTAATTCAATAGTTTGTTAAAAGGTATATTAATCTTTCCGCTGCAGAAATGCCATCTTACAAACCCTGAATGTCAACTTTGATTTCAAGTGGCAATTTGTTTCTGAGACTCAGTAAAAAAGAAAAACCCTTTGTTAAGGGTATTCTAACAATAATAAACTTTTTATTATTGTTTTATCACCATCCTAAGTTAGAGATAAATTGAAACGTAAAAAAAAAAAAAATCTAACTAGCCCACCTAAGTTGACAACACATGACTGCTTTTTTGGCATGGCCTTAAAGAGACCTCATCTCGTAAATCAGCCTATAAATTAAAATTAAAAAGGATACAAGTGTGCTATCCAGTCCATCATGGTGCTATAAACAAAACATTCTTTTCTTTCTGAGTCAATGCACTTGGAGATTGCAACCAGTGTGGGCCATATTATGACATTAAGTCAAATGCCTGCTTTGGATATCTGCGGAGCTGTCCCACACCAGGGAATTCTGAGAAGCATATCACAGCACAATGCTACCAGGAATTCCCTGGTATGTAGGCGGAACAATGCCCATCAAACTACCTTTCAGAGCAGGCAGAGTGCTCAACTTCCCAGCCAGCCCTCTTGGTCAGCGTGGAGGGCAGGGAGAAAACAGGGTCAAGACCACTGTCCACATCTCAGCCCCTTCAAAATATGGGTATGTCTACACTGAAAAAAAGAAAAGGGGTGGGGGGAGAAGCATGCATTTTAACTCAAGTGGGATAACTAGTTAAAACTGCAATGAAGACACAGCAGTTTGGCTTTTAACTCAGGTTAGCAGTTTGAGTTAATGACGTCTCTGTGGAGCCAGGAGTTGAATTTGAGCTGCTAACCTGAGTTAAAAGCTGAGCTGACATATCTTCTCCCCTACATACCCCATTTCAACCTGAGTTAGGAACACGCTTCTTCCCCTCCACCACCAATGTAGACATGCCTTGAGTGAAAAGACTGCTACTCTTCCTGGCCCTGCACTGGGGATGCAAAGTTGTGGGGAGGCTCTTCAAGTCTTCAATAGCTACAATCTGGCCCTATATCTGATCATTTAATAAGGCAAATCTGACATGTTAGATTTTAAGAGGAACTAATTTCATTTATATTTAATGGTTTTACACTAGTAGTTAGAGAAATTACTGCATAAGTGTACAATACACTGCAAGATGACATGAAAACTCTCTCTCTTTATCAATAGGAGACCATAGAGATTCTGAATTGCCAAGGTTTACTGCAACGTTCTGGACACTAAGTTGAATGTGCCCTTGATACCAATGACAATATGCTATTCTCTCTCTCTCTCTCTCTCTCTCTCTCTCTCTCTCTATTAGCCTCTAGACTGAATACTAATATGTGACAGTCTACTAGCAAACATCATCAGCAAATGAACCAGTCTGTAGCAATCTCCTTTAGAAGATTTCACACTATCAAGAATATAATATTAAAAAAAGAAATCTCTTGCATTATAACCATTGTGTGCAGATGGAAAAAATCATACCTGACTTGAAATGTTTAATACAAAAAAATGAGAATCAGGAAAAAAAACAATATAGTCATTTGGAGAGGTCATAACTATAGAAATAACAATCATATTAGGAAAGCTTTAACCATTAAAATGGCAACATAAAAAAGCATCACAATTAAGGCTAAATTCATTGCCTCATCAGTCCCTGTCCAAAGCCCAAGAAGGTACTAGGGAGAGAGCCAAGCTAGACCTCATTGAGTCTTGCCTAATTCTTTCTTAACACAATTGTTTTTTCTGTAAAAAAGTCGTATCTTTATAGGAATCAACTGCTCCTTTTTTAACTTTTTTTTTTTTTTTTT
>NW_027424591.1:0-12164 GCF_003597395.2 Chelonoidis abingdonii
GCAAGGTACCCCCTCTGCTCCCCCCATCACTACCTGCACAACAAGGTACCCCCCTGACAGCCCCATCACTACCTGCCCAGCAAGGTACCCCCTCTGCTCCCCACATCACGACCTGCACAACAAGGTACCCCCCTGCTGCCCCCCATTGCTCCCCCAGCATCTCTTTCCCCCATCACTACCTGCAAAGCAAGGTACTCCCCTGCCGCCCCCCCAGCTGGCTCCTGGGCATCCCCTCCCCTGCCATCCCCTTCCCCATCGCTACCTGGACCGCAAGGTACCCCCCCTCCGCCGCCAACCCACCTCCCCCGGCATCCCCTCCCCTATCATTACCTGCACAGCATGGTAACCCCCTGCTGTCCCCTCACCTCCCCCCCACAGCATCCACTCCCCCATCACTACCTCCACCGCAAGGTATCCCCCTGCCCCCCACTCCCCCAGCATCTTTCCCCCATCACTACCTGCACCGCAAGGTACCCCCTGTACCCTCCCACCCTGCTCAGGTGTCTCCACACCCCCTGGCGTGTCAATGTCTGGGGCATCGCCCCACCTCCCTCCCTCACCCCACCTGGGGCAGGGATCCCAGATGTTGGGGAGAGGAAGTCCCCGGGAACAGGATCCTCTCAGGGGAGCCTGATCCAGCCAGCCCCACACTCGGTCCCTGGGGCCCCTCAGCCTCTGTCAGCCCCCCGTTAGGTGCGGTGAGTCTGTGCGTTCTCAGCCCCTCGATCTCCCGGTCCCACTCCATCTCCCCCCGCCCCCAGGTGGCGCTGGTGAGCCAGGGGCCGGTGCTGTTCGCCCGCTCGCTGCATGAGAACATCGCCTATGGGCTGGGGGGGCGCAGCCGCCAGGAGGTGATGGGGGCTGCCCGGCGTGCCAACGCCCACGGCTTCATCGCCCAGCTCAGCCATGGCTATGACACAGGTACTGAGCCCTATACACCCCCTTGGGACCCCTATACCCCTCCCCAGCACCCCAGTACCCCTGGGACCTTCGACTCCCCAGGGAACCCTATACCCTTCCCCCAGTACCCCCCTGTGACCTCCAACCCCCTTGGGACCTCTATACCCCTCCCCAGCACCCCAGTACCCCTGGGACCTCCACTCCCCTGGAACCCTATACCCCGCCCAGCAACCCAGTGCCCCCCGGCACCCCACTCCACCTGGAACCCTATACCCCTTGCCCCAGCACACCATACCCCTGGGACCTTCCCACTCTTCTGGGAACACTATAACCCTGGAAACCCTATACCCCTCCCCAGCACCCCAGTACTCCCTGGGGACTCCCACTCCCCAGGGACCTATACCCCTGGGAACCCTATACTCCTTCCCAGCCCACCCAGTGCCCCTGGACCTCCCAATCCCCTGGGACACCCTATACCCTGGGAACTAAACCCCTCCCCGCACCCCAGTACCCCCTGGACACCCCCACTTACCTGGGAACGCCGATACATCCCCCCAGACCGCCCCCGTATACCCCGCTTAGAACCCTCTGGGAACGCCCATAGCCCTCCCCCAGCACCCCAGTACTTTCCTGGTACCTTTCCCACTCCCCTGGGAACCTAGACCCCTCCCCAGTACCTCCGTGCCCCAAACCCCCTGGAGACTCCAACTGCCCCTCCTCTCCCCCCTGGCCACGCACAGGCACCCCCATATCCACCCTATGACCCCACAGGAACCCCAGAAACCCTTCCCACCAGGCCACAAGCACAGTACCCCAGCACCCAGCCCTGCCCCGGGTGTGTGTTGGGGTTATAGAGTTGGGGCCGTACTAACATGCCTCACAGGGCACTACCATCAGCTTCCCCCCTCACAGATGCGGAGAGATGGGGCAGTCTGGGGGGGCAGAGGCAGGGGTGTGGCCATTTGCCGACCTGCTCCGAGACCCCCAAGTGCTGATCCTGGACGATGCCACACACCAGCCGGCCCTGGAACGAGATCAGCTGTGGGGTGAGTATATGGGTGTGGGTCGCAGGTTGGGAGTTGAGGGGTAGCGGCAAGGGCTGGGGAGAGCCCAGGGTCAGCAGGGGGTTGTGGTTGGGTGAGAAGAGCTATGACAGAGACTCCATGGCTGGGGCAGCTTGGGGTTGTGGGTGGGGTGATGGCACTGGTGAAGGGGGGTTGCCCCACACAAGGCCCCCCCCCTGCATCAGGCTGTTTTCTTACCCAGGCATCTGCTGTTGCAGGTGGAGAAGAGAGATATTACTAGAGGGCGCTGGAGCCAGATGCGCTCGGTGCTGAGTCATCGCCATCGCCTGAGCACCGTTATGTGAAATTGGCGAGCCGACCGATCCTGTGCTGGAGGATGGGAGGATCGGGAGCAGCACCACCAAGAGCTGCTGGCGCTGCAGGGCAGTACTGGCGCCTGGCGCAGGAAACAGCTCAATGGGGATGCGCGGGGCGGCTCCGGGATGGGCTGGGAGCTGGGGGCCGTAGAGGCATGGCACCGTGGGGATCCTCCAGGGAAGGGGGTTTCAGCTCTCCTGCAACGTGTGGTGCTCCCCAGGGAGTGGGGGGTTCTCAGAGCTTCCCCCCATATGCGGCTCTTCGCCGCGGGACCTGGCAACAGGACACAGGACCAGAGGTGTGCAAAGGGGGTCCGGTCTCTGGCAAACCCAGCTGAAGACCTATTGTGCTGGCAGAGAGACCGGGGCCACCTCCCAAGCTCAGGGGGGCTTGCTGGGGGGGAATCGAGGCAGGCGAGTGAGGGGTGGGGCGCTGGTGTTTGTCTGCTGTGTGTAATAAAGTGGGTCTTGTTTTCTCATGTGTTTCCTGCCTGATCTGGGGTTCAGCCCCCCTGGCAGCATCAGGTCACCCCAGGGCCTCAGCCTCCATCCACGCTGGAAGCCCCTGGGCGGATCCCCCTTGGAACACGTGCTGTGTTTCCTGCCTGTGCCCTTGGGGGTCCCTGCCTGGGGTGGTGGTGGACCCTAGAGTGACAAGACAGGCTGGTGCGACTTGCTCAGTCTCGAGCTTGCAACGCCCAGGCTGGGAACAGGGGAGGGGCAGGCTGGAGGCGGGATCTGCGAATGCCCCTGGCAGTTGCCGTGAGGGAGGAAGAAGCTGTGAACGCCCCTAGGCAGTGCCCAGATAGGGGAAGGTGTCATTAGCCGAGCCCCGCCCAAGGGGGGACCGGCAGCAGTTCACTAGGCAGATCGGGCTTGCATCAGGTTAGAGCTGCCCCCCACCCATCCGTCCCGTTGTGGCGCCAGGCGGCCGGAGCAGCGCCCCTGGGGGCGTGTGGGGCTGGCAGAGGGCGGTCACCGCCACCCCGCTGCGTAGGATGTCCGAGCGGACCGGCCCATTTGGCGCCTGGGACCCTCCTTTCCCCCCTGCGCCCCCCGGGGTGGATCCCTGCGCTTTTCGGATGAGCACGTCCCCGCTGGCTGCCCAGGGCCTCTCCCAAGGGACTTCCCTGAACACCTCTGGACTGGCCCTCCTCCGGCTCCCGCTGTTGCCCCCCCGGATCCCTGCGCCTCAGCCCTCTCCATTGCGCCCTGGACCGAGCTGGCCCCGCTGCGGCTCGCCATTGATTGCCCAAAGTTCCTTCCTAAGAGCCCCCAGCCCCCCCCCAGCGCCCCATGACACCCCCTGCGCTCTCCCCCTCCCCCACGCCGCCCCTCCCAGGGCTTCCCCCTGCTCCCCGTCCGCCGGGACCCCCCCTCGCTCTCACCCCCTCCCTGTGCGCCCCTCTCCGTGCGCCTGCCGGGCCGGGCGGGCGGTCCCTCCCAGCGGCGCTTTCGGTTTCTGTTCCCCCGGCGCTACAGAGCAGGCGGGAAGGCGCAGCGAGGGCGGATGGCGCTGGTGGAGGGTGTGCGGCCCCCCCAGGTGGGCTGGGACTGGGCCCCTTCCGGAGCCGCCGCCTGCGCCCCGGACCCGATCACTAGACAGCTGTCGGCCTGCGGGCACCCGAGCTGGCCCTGCCCAGGCGGGCGAGCAGTCAGGCGGGGGGCAGGAAAGGCGCGCCATGGGGGGGCAGGCCCGGGGCATGGGGTGTCAGTGCAGTAGGGGGTGCGAGGTGGGGGAGCGGGGCAATGCCCTGGGCATGGTGGGGAACGGGATGGGGCCAGTGCCTGGCGGTGGGCCAGAGGAGGAAGTCCATGGGTGGCAGAGAGGGTACTGCTCTGGCTCAGTGGGGTCAGTGCAGTAGGGTGGAGAGGGAGGGGGCAAATGCCTGAGCATAGGGCGCAGGGTGAGGGGCCAGTGCCCTGGCGGTGGGGTGGAGAGGAAGGTGCCAAGAGGTGGGGGGCAGGGAGGGGGGTACAGCTCTGGGCATGGGAGGACGGGATGGGGCCAGTGCCCTGGCGGTGGGGCAGAGGCGGAAGTGCCGTAGAGGTGGGGAGGGGGCAGGGAGGGCGGGTACTGCTCTGGGCAGGGGACGCAGGGCTGGAGAGCCAACCTCACCATCTCCCCCACCCCCCCAGCCAGCCCAGTTCCTGCAGACCTACTCCGAGGAGGGCCGGGATGGGGTGCGGATCCAGCTGGCCCACGGCACCACCACCCTGGCCTTCAAATTCCAGCATGGGGTCGTCGTGGCCACCGACTCCCGGGCATCGGCCGGCAGCTACATTGGTGAGACGCTTTCTTCCCCCTCGCCCTGCACCCACAGGAGCAGCAGGGCTGGCTGGATACATGGGGCTGGGTCCGTGGGGACGCTGGGTGCCAGGATAGAGAGAGAGAAAGTCTCAGGGGGAGACTCTCCTGCCACCCCAATACTGGTGGGTGCCCCACAGCCCAGCCTGGGGCTCTCTCTACTGGGGGTACTTGGCTAATGGACGTTGCTGACTCCAATTCCTTCCGTGCAGCCGACCTGGCCTACAACAAGGTGATCGAGATCAACCCCTACCTGCTGGGCACGATGTCGGGCAGCGCCGCCGACTGCCAGTACTGGGAGCGGCTCCTCGCCAAGCACTGCAGGTGCCTGCCCCGATGGGCCCCCGCTCCCAGGGAGGGCAGTGTGGGGCTGCCGGGCAGTTTGGGTGGGGGAAAGGAGGGGCAGGGGGCGTTGGGTTTGGTGGACAGCGGGAATGTTTTGAGGTGCAGGGGGACTGGGGTGGTGTGGGCTGCTTGTGGGGTGCAGCGAGGTGTGTGGGAAGGTGTGGGGATGCAGAGGGCTATGGGTGTGTTATGGGGCACAGCAGGAATTTGGGGGTGCATGGGGGTGTATTACAGGATGCAGGGAGTTGTTAGGGGGTGCAGAGGGTTATGGGTGTGTTATGGGGTGCAGCAGGAATTTGGGGTGCAGAGGGGCATGGGGGCATGTTACACGATGCAGGGAGTTGTTAGGGGATGCAGGGGGTTTGGGGGCTCTGTGAGGGAGTCCCAGGTGCTCACCCCAGCCATCCCCCCCGGCCCCCAGGCTCTACGCCCTGAGGAACAAGGAGCGGATCAGTGTCTCGGCCGCCTCCAAGCTGCTGTCGAACATGCTGTGCGAGTACCGGGGCATGGGGCTGTCCGTGGGCAGCATGATCTGCGGCTGGGACAAGAAGGTACCAGCCCTTGGCTCTGTCCTGTGACATCCAGTCCCGTACCCTCAGCACCCCCCTCTGGGCCCCCAGCCATGCCCTCAGCACCCCCCTTTGAGCCCCCAGCCATGTCCCCAAGCCCCCACCTCTGGCCTCCAGCCATGCCCCAGGCACCCCCCTCTGAGCCCCCAGCCATGCCCCCAATTCCCCACCTCTGAGCCTCCCACGCCGGGATCCTTGAATCTGAGCCCATGACCCACATCTCTGAGCCCTTCTATAGAGAAGACCACCCACCCCACCCCTACCTGTACCCCTAAACCCCCACCTGTGAGCCCCCTCCCCACACACCCCTGACTGGCTCTCTCTGAACCCCCAGCTCCCTGCAGCCCCCTGACTCTCTCTTCCCGCAGGGCCCTGGGCTGTACTACGTGGACGATAACGGGGCGCGTCTCTCCGGCCCCATGTTCTCCACGGGCAGCGGGAAGCCCTACGCCTATGGGGTGATGGACAGCGGGTACCGGCCTGACCTCAGTGTGGCGGAGGCCTATGACCTGGGGCGCCGCGCCATCTCCTACGCCACCCACCGCGACGCCTACTCCGGGGGCTTCGTCAACAGTAAGGGGACCAGAGGCTTGGGGGGAGGATTGGGCCCCCAAGGGGTGATTGCCCTGGGCTGCTGTTCTGGATGCTTGGGTCCCATTCCCCCAACCCTTGGGGGTGAGCACCCTGCACTGCCATCCCGGACACATGGGTCCTGTCCCCTCACACCCCAGGCGTGGGAGCTCAGCTCTGCCATCCTGGACACCTGGGTCCCGTCCCCTCACACCCCAGGCGTGGGAGCTCAGCTCTGCCATCTCGGACGCCTGGGTCCCGTCCCCTCACACCCCAGGGGTGGGAGCTCAGCTCTGCCATCCCGGATGCCTGGGTCCCGTCCCCTCACACTCCAGGCGTGGGAGCTCAGCTCTGCCATCCTGGACACCTGAGTCCCGTCTCCTCACACCCAGCGTGGGAGCTCAGCCTCTGCCATCTCGGATGCCTGGGTCCCGTCCCCTCACTGCCCCCGAGGGGTGTGGCTCAGCTCTGCATCCGAGACACCTGGGTCCCGTCCCATCACTCTCCGGGTGCCTGAAAAGACTGATTGCACGGCCCTGCTACTGTCATCTCTGATTGCCTGGGCTCCTCCCCATGCCTGGTCTCTGCCCCCATTCTCGGGGCTGGTGCTGCCCTCCTCTCCTGTCCTCTCCCCCAGTGTATCACAACTGAAGGAAGATGGCTGGATCCGGGTGGCCGGACGACGTCAGCGACTCTGCTGCACCCATGTACGCGGATGCCAAGCAGTGACACTGGAACGGACCCGGGTGCCTCACACTCAGGGACCAGCGAGGACTCAGGCTGCAGGTGACGCGTGCATTGGGGGGGCATGACGGTGGGGGGGCGTGAAACGAGTTCTGTGTGTGATGGAATGAAAGTGATGTGGTGAAACAATCACGGCTGCTGGAGTCGATTAACGTGGTGTCCCGTGCAGGCGGCGGGGAGGAGAGTCAGCACAGGCAGCTGGGAGGGTCTGAGGGGGGGGCGCTGGTTCAGGATGAAGCTGTGGGGGAGCCCAGAAATTAAGGGGTGTTTTAATGCAGCTTTGAAAATCCTGGAACTAGCCCAGTCACACAGCTCGCCGGTGCCCTCACTCCAGACCTCTAGCCCCCCTGCTATACCACTAACTACGGCAAATTTAAAGTGCAGGGTCCCTTGGGAGCAGAGCGTCACTCATCACGCTGGGTCTGACTTGGATGACCAGATTTCGACAGCAGCGAACGGTTTGGTGTCACTAGAGTTATGGGGGAGACAAGGCCCTGCACCCGCCCACCTTATCCTGTGATTCCCCGACTCTCAACCAGCCAGGAACACAGAAGGTTTATTAGCCGACAAGGAACCACAGTCCAACAGCAGAGCTTCAGGTACAGACAACAGAACCCCTCAGTCAGGTCCCAGTGATTGGGCCTCCAGCCAGCCCAACTGACTCACCCTCCACCCCCATCTGCCTTTGTCCCTTTCCCGGGCCAGGAGGCACCCTGATTCCTCTTTGTCCCAACCCTTCCGTTGGCACCTTGCTGGAGAGGACCCAGGCACAGTGCCAGAACCCAGAGTGTGGGCATTCTCTGTGCAGACACCATCACAAACCTGCCCTCTTGGCTCCACAACAATCCCACCCCCTTTACCACACCTAGAGACTTACGAACTGCAAGGGAAACTGAGGCAACCCCAGCAGTATTCAGAGAAAACATTAAGACAGCCAGCTGGGTGCCGCTGACAGAACTTCACAGCAGGTGAAGTCGAAGCGGAGTCCTCCAAGTTGACACGCGCACCCTCTGGTGTTTTAACCTGGGGAAATCAGCCTTCCTCCCTACCCCCCAAACTCCTCTCTGTAATTGGAGATTCCCTAGAGCTGCATCGTCTGGCGTGGAGGCGTGTGTGATTCTCTGAAGTGTCACATAACGCTGGATGACCTGCCCTGCCCTGACAGGCCTGGGAACCTGGGGAACTCCTGTTGGATCGAAATTCCATTGTCCAGGACCTAAGGCAGCCACACGATCAGTAGAGTGAAAATCATGTCTATCCTACGTGGGGGGCGATACTCGAGTGAGGGAGCGGACTCGAATGTCTAGAGAGCGAGCTGGGAGCCAGGCTGGGGGATTCGATGAAGGGCTTCTGGGGACCAGTAGATAGATCAGCACAAGGGGAGACATCACCCCACTGAACCAAAGTCAAAACCCAAGGCCCATGAGAACAAACCTGCGCTACATCGAGTGGGTTTGCGAGTTGTGCAGAGCTTTAAAATGACATCCGTATTTGTAATGCCAATAAGTCTTTCTTTGCTCAACCCAGTTTTGGACGCCAGAATCCAAAGTTCAATTTGCAACCACAAAGTGGGGGGAAAATCAGGGTTATTCACACGGCTCCTTGGTTAACATTTTCTTGTCAGCCATAAAACTGCCCGGCTCTCGTGGGCGTCTATTTGCTCCGGCTTTTGTTTCCCACTGCATAGCAGAACATCAAGAGTACAAACCCCCGGGAATGGAAGTTGGTCGTAGCTCTGAAACGTTTTGTACACTGAACAACCGTTCGGGGCTTCCAAAAGGTTTAACAGCTGAAAAGTGACGTGGACACAGCTTTGAAAGCTACTGTGCTGAAGAAATAATGCTGCTTCCAGGCGTTCTTTGTAGTGTTTTCGTTCAACACAGCACTGCTGCAGTGGCTTTTTTCTGGTTTTTGCTCCTGCGCCTCCGAATGTGCGCTTATCCGGCTCCAGACCGAGGTTGTGGCTGACTGTCAGTTTGTAACTCAGGTTCTGCTGTAGCCATGGTACAGGAGCGTGATTGGTACATAAGTAGCTACATGAACCCCTGGTAGCCACCCACCAAGGACAGCCAAGCACAGACCTAGCCTGGCTGGTGGGGGTACTTTGGGTGGGAAGGGGAATTTAAGCAGAGCCTTCAACTTGCCCTTGTCCTGTTTCTTTCTGGACTCAATCCTGAGGCAGGTCAGGGTGGCCCAGATGCCTGGGGATGGGTGGATCGGGGGTGGCTTGGGAATTTCTTAATTCTTTGGTATCGGGGGACGGGGGGTGTGGGGGGGCAGTGGGGTGGGGCTGGAGGGCTGGGGGGGTGAAGAGTATGGGGGGGGGGGGTTGTGGAGGGTGTTTTTTGTTGGGGGGGGGGGCGGGTGGGGGGGGTTATTTGGGGGAGGGGGGTGGTGGTGGGGGCAACTTGGTGGGTGGGGGTGGGATTGGTGGGGCGGGGGGGGGGGGTGTTGGGGAGGGGGGGCTTTGTTGGGGGGGGGTTGGGAATAATTTTTTTTTTCCTTTCTCTCTGCAGTGCCCATTCCCATGGAGACCCTCTCCCCGGAAGTCCCGCCAGGGCGTACTGTGGGTGAATCATCTCTGGCTGGAGGGATTTCCACCTCTCCAACCCCCGTCCTGTGTGAGGAGCACACGGCCGGTTCCCAGCCCCACAGTCAAATTTGGCTCTGGCCACCTCACACCCCAACACACAGAGCTGGGAAATCCCCGGAGGCCTGTTGCCCAAGCCAGACCTCCGTCCGCCTGCAGCGCTTGCTCTGAACCAGGCGGGGCTAGTCCCATGGCACTTTAGGCAGGGCCCCCAGGGGTTGGATTCCCACTGGTTGTGTCTGTGCGGAGCTTAAGCTGCAAGGCAGCTGGGGACAGGTGCACCAGGCATGAGGCAACTAAGGCAGGGAGCGGATGCCTGGAGCCGGGCCGGCCAGGGCTCTGTATCTGGCATCCTGGTAGGCCTGGGTTTGCAGGGAGCTGGAGCTGGCGCTGCTGTACTTGGTAACCCTGGGGGCAGGATGGGCGATGTGGGCGGTGTCTGGTGCATGGGAGCTTAGCGGGGTGGGGTGGTGGTGTCTGGGTGCAGGGGCTGAGCTGGGATGTGGATGGACAGGTCCAGGGTCCGGGCGGTGCTATATCTGGTACTAGGGGGGGGCTGGGCTGAGCTCTGGGCGTGTCTGGGTGCAGGGGCTGATCAGGGATGGGACCCGGGGATGTGGAATGGGGCTGGGCAGGTTCAGGGTCCGGGCGCTGCTGTATTGGCACCTGGGGCAGGGTTGGGTGCAGGAGCTGAGCTGGGATGGAGGGGGGCGGGTGTCTGGGTGCAGGAAGCTGAGCGGGGATGGAGCTGGAGGTGTAGGAAGGGCTGGGGCAAGCAGGTTCAGGTGTCGGGCGCTGACTGTACTGGCACCTGGCAGGTTGGGTGCAGGGAGGCTGAGCTGGGGTGGAAGGGGGGCGGGTGCTGGTGCAGGAAGCTGAGCTGGGGCTGAGCTGGAGGGTAGGAATGGGGCTGGGCGCAGGTTCAGGTGTCGGCGCTGCTGTATTTGGTACCTGGGGCAGTGGCTGGGTCATGGGACTGAGCTGGGGCTGGGGGTTCTGGTGAAGGGGCTGAGCTGGGGTGTGGGAATGGGGCTGGGCAGTCAAGGTCGGGCGCTGCTGTATTTGGTACCTGGGGCAGGGCTCGGGTGCAGGGGCTGAGGCTGGGGCTGGGGGGTGGCCTGGGTGAAGGCTGCTGGGGATGTGGGAATGGGGCTGGGCGGTCAGGGTCTGGCCGCTGCTGTATTTGGTACCTGGGCAGGGCTGGGTGCAGGGAGCCTGAGCTGGGCTTGGGGGGGTCTGGGTGAAGGGCTGGGGCCAAGGTTTCAGGTCCAGGCCGCGGCTGTATCTGCACCTGGGGCTGAGCTGGGTCGGGGAGGGGGGGTTGGGTGCGGGGCTGAGCTGGAGCGGGAGCCGGGAGCTGGAGCCGGAGCCGGCGTGCAGCCCGGGCTCCCCCTGGCGGCCCGCAGCCGCAGCAGCAGAGGGCGGGGCCCCCGCCCAGAAGAATCCCCGAAAGCGAAACCGGCGGGCTTCGGCGGGTCCGGGCGCTGCAGCCCCGCGAGAAGGAGCAGGAGCCGGAAGCGAGCCGGAGCTGAGGTGCCGGTCTCGGGGAGGCAGCCAGGGGTGCGGGCCTGGGCAACTGGCCGGGGGCGCCGGGGGGGCATGCGCTCAGAGCTACTGGGAGGACACGGGTGCAGGGTAGGGCCGAACAGCCGCGGTATGGTTTGTTGGGGGGGGCAGTTTATGTTTTATTCCAATTCCCCTGGATTCCCCCCATGGCGGCGCGTCCCCACCAAGCGCCCCCACTGGTACTGGGGCAGGCGGGACGGCCCAGCCTACTGGTGCGTGCTGGCTGGGGGGGGCTGGACATAGGGGGCAGGTTGGGATGGGGGCAGCGGGTGAGGCTGGGAATACAGGGGTGGGTGTCACAAGCATTGGGGGTGGGGTTAGAGGACTTGAGTGTGGGGAGCCCTGGGGTGGACGGGGGTGGATTGGGTGATCGGATGCAGAGTAGGCAGAAAGAGCTGGCGATGAATTGGGGCAAACTGGAAAATGGGGGGCTGAGGGACATGGGGGGGTCAGTCGGTGCATGAACCTCTCATTGTACTGCTCCCCTCTGTGTCTCTCTGCCAGGCCTTGCCACTACATGGCGCTGCCCGCTCACGCACTGCGTCTGGGCTGCCCCCTGTGCTACTGCGACCTGACCGCTCGCTGTGCCCTGCTGGGCTGGGCGTCCCCTCGCTGGCCTCCCTGGGGCTGCTGGCCACCTGGCCTGGAAGCTGCTGTGCGTTTCGGGCTCTGGGGGGCCTGGGGCTGCTGGCCTGAATCGCCTCCGTCCTTCCCCAGCGGCCTTGCTGCCCTGTCCTGCTGTCCCCCCTGTACTCAACCCTGCGAGCTGCCTGCCCCTGGCCGATGTGCCCCCCCGCCCTGCTGGCCTTGCCCCTGGCGCTGCTGCTGCTGACTATGGGGCAGTGGGCTGCCCAGCTCACCTGGGGGCCTTGGGGCAGGGGGACAGGGCTGGGGCCCGGCGCTGAGGACACGACGGGAGTCCAGGCGCATCCTGCGCCGGCTGTGGGCTGTCCTGCCCGCAAGTCCTTCCTTGTCCGGCGGCCTTCGTCTTCTCACCCTGGCTGTGATCGGTGAGTGGGCAGGGAGGGCAACGGACCACGGGGTGGGAATTCCAGGGGCCAGGATGCCTGGACCCCCCCCCGAAGGATAGACCAGGGGCTGGATGGGCCCAGGTGGTGTGACACAGGGTGATGGGGCAGAAGGGTGCTCGGGGTGGGGAGACCTCGTTTTGTCTGGGCTCTCTTGGTCCCT
>NW_027424592.1:0-2828 GCF_003597395.2 Chelonoidis abingdonii
GTTTGGGGCCCCTGGAAATGGGGTTTTGGGGCACTGGTGTTAGGGGCCCCTGGAAATGGGGTATTGGTGCTCCCAGGGTTAGGGGCCACTGGAAATGGGGGTTGGGGGCCCCTGGGGTTTGAGTCTCCTGGTAATGGGTTTTTGGGGCCCCTGGGGTAAGCGGCCCCTGGAAATTGGGTTTTGGGGCCCCCAGGGTTAAGGGCCCTTAACCCCGGGGGCCCCAAAACCCCATTTTCATGGACACCAAACTCTGGGGCCCCAAAACCTCATTTCCAGGGGCCCGTAACACAAGGGGTGACTGGAAATTGGGTTTTAGGCCCCCTGCTCTTAGGGGCTCCTGGAAATTGGGTTTTGGTGTGCCAGAGATTAGGGGCCCTGGAAATGGGGTTTTGGGGCCCCTGGTGCTAGAGGCCCCTGGAAATGGGGTGTTTGGTCCCCAGGGGTTATGGGACCCTGGGTATCGGGATTCAGGGCCCGTGGGTTAAAGGGCACCTGGAAATTGGGGACTAGGGACCCCTGGGGTTAGGGGCCCCCGGAAATGAGGTGTTGGTGCCCCTTGGGTTAGGGGCCCCTGGAAATAGGGGTTGGGGGCCCTAGGGATTTGGGGCCCTTGTAAATGGGGTTTTGGGGCCCCTGTGGTTTGGGGTCTATGGAAATGGGGTTTTGGGGCCCCAAGGGTTACGTGCCCCTGTAAATGGGGTTTTGGGGCCCCTGGTGTTAGGGGCCCCTGGAAATGGGGGTTTGGGGTCTCTAGTGTTCGGGGCCCCTGGATATGGTGTTTTGGGGCTCCCTGGGTGAGGGGCCCCGGGACATGGGAATTAAGGGCCCCTGAGGTTAAGGGCACTGGAAATGGGGTTTTGAGGCCCCTGCGGGTAGGGACCTCTGGAATTTGGAGTTTCGGGCCCCTAGGGTTCGGAGACCCTGGAAATGGGGGTCTGGGGCCCCTGGTGTTATGGCATCTGGAAATAGTTTCTGGGCCACGTGGGTTTAGGCGCTGGCAATTGGCTTTGGTGCCCTGGGTTTGGGCCTGGAAATTGGGTTTGGCGGCCCATGGGTTAGGGGACTGAAAGGGGTTTTGGTGCCCCAGGGTAGTCGGCCCTGGAAATGGGGGTTTTTTGGCCCAGGGGTCCGGTGCCGCTTAAATGGATTTGGTCTTCTGCGGATTACCAGACCTCCTCACTGGCGATTTGGGCCCTCTTTTAGGGCGCTGAATATGTGGATTGGGGACCCAGGGTTTGGGGGTGCCTGGAAATTAGGTATTGGGGCCGCTGGTGTAGGGCTGTACGCTGGAAATGGGGTTTTGCTGGCCCCAGGGTAAGGCCAGGAATGGGTTTGGGGACCGCTGGTGTTAGAAGGCCTGGAAAATAGGGTTTTTGGTCCCAGGGTTAAGGGCCCCTGATGGGGTGGGGCCACGCGAGTATGGGGGCACTCGTAATGTTAAGGCCCCTGGGGTTGCAGCCCGAAATGGGGTTTGGGAACCCTGGTGTTAGGCCCTGGAAATCGGGGTTTGGTTCTGGTGGTTGGGGCAACTCTGAAAATGGGGTTTGGGGCACCTTGGTGTTAGGGTCCCTGGCAAATGGTTAGAGGGCACCTGAGGGGTGAGGGGCCCCCTGGACTAGGTATTTTAGGCCCGCCGCCAGGTCGCCAGCGCGGCCTCATGGTATACATGGGCGTATTGACCACCGAAAACCGCGTGAGGGTTCTTTTTAGAGCAACAGAACCACCTCTCTCCATGGGCCCCTCCCCCAAGGCGCCCGCTACACCCCCATTTACACGCGGGCTAGCAGAATAGCGCGGGTTGCGGCACCATCCTGGGTCCACAAGAGAGACCCCCTGGAAATGCCAGGGGGATTCTGGGCACTACACGCGCACGGTGCTGTGGAGTACTGGTCAAACATGCACATACGGTTGGGCGCCCAAGGTGTTACGGGCCCATGAGTAACGGATCTTGGGCCCCACTAGGTGTTTTGCGGCCAGCCGGGCTCACAATGCGCAAAAGCGGTCATCATTTTCTAGCAGAGGGCCCTCCTCGTGGGCTTTCGGAGCTCGTGGAGCACTGGCTTTTGGGAGACACACCCTGGGTTACGCGATTTGCCCCTGAAAGATGGGGGATTGGTGACGCCATGCTTAGGGGCACCTGGATATGGGCTTCGGCCATGGAGTAGCAGCCACTCGCTAAATGGATTAAGCACCACCCGGGGTAGGGAGACAAAAGCCGAATGTGGATATTTGGTGCGCAGCGCAGGTGCGTGCCCCTGTATAACTGGGGTTTGGTGGTCCGCGTGAATTGCGGCACATGGAACTAGATGTTTTGGGGCCTGACACACCGGCCAGGGTGAGTAGGGGGCCCTGGAAATGTGGAGTATAGTGCCAATCGGGAATGGGCCCCTAGGACGACTCAGTCCAATTTAGAGATGCCCTCAGTGTTAAAGGCCACTGGAAATGGTTGTGAAGCGCCTAGAGACACTGAATGAGAAGAGCGTCTTCGTGGCGGATGGATCTACGCGGGTCCCTGAGCACTCGGGGGTATTAGGGCCGCCGGCTCAACGAGAACCCTGGCCATATAGGTTATCATGGGACCGCCAACCAGGGTCTCAGGGGCCCTGAAATGGGGTTTTGACGGGCCTATAGGGCCCAGCAGACCTAGGTAACTATTTGCCGGGTATTTTTGGCGGCCGAGTCCGTGTTGGCCGGCCCCTGGACATATGGGTCTAGGCGGTAGAGGCCCCAGAGGACACGCGAGCCTTCCTCGCAGAGACGGGACTTTGGGAGCCATCGTGGAATACGAAGGCCCCCCGTAGATGGGGGTTAAGGCGCGCGGTTAGGGC
>NW_027424593.1:0-2096 GCF_003597395.2 Chelonoidis abingdonii
ACTGGGCTAGATGGACCTTTGGTCTGATCCAGTATGGCCCTTCTTATGTTCTTATGATGAAAAAATGCATAGTAATAGGCAGTCTACTCATACAGTATGGCTTCATTAACATACAGACTTACTAGTCCATATCCAGTGGTCACTGAAGTATGGGACCATAGCAGAATTGGGCACAGGCCAATTGGTTCATCTGAAGTAACTAAATCTATGCCCAGAACTCAAACAGAATCTGAACCAAACCTGCTTGAAGTTCAAACAATTCTTGTTAACTTTTGAAAACTGTCATTAGTAATTTCATTTTCAGCTGGCACCACCAGTGAAAACGCAAGGGGATTGCAAAAAAGGCTATTCCTGTCTTATTTCCAGCCTGACCAGTGCCTGCGTTCTGTAATGACCCCTTGGGGCCATTGCCAGACAGTGTAATTTAGGGCAGCCATCAGGCTGCAGCCAAGTATGGGCCCATTATGCATGATTCTCTAACACTTGGTGTTCAGCAGTGGCTAACAAACTACACTCTCCATTTGGCTCCTTAGCACAGTGTGTATTTTCCAGGGATGATGCCAAGTGCTTTTCTTCTGTGTTTCTGAGTGTCTTCATGCTGAGAGGTGAATCTTTTGACATTTTGCTGTAATGATGGAAGGAGAATGACTATGCATTCCTATGCTCTTTGTGTGAGACATATGGGAGCCAGATTGCACCTGTCACAAGTTGCCAACCTGAATTTGTGGGGTGTAAGAGGACACCTCCTCGAGGGAATTTCCATTTGACATTCTTGATTGCTTTTGCTAATATTTGTTTTGTGACCTTTCCATTAGCAAACACAGTGCACAGCATGTGTGGTTCTATGAACAGGTATGTCCAGCCATCTCCTTAGAAGTACTAGGACAAATTCTGCTCTAAGGTTCACTCATGTAAATCCAAAGTAATTCCAATCAGGCCAATTCACCAGAGCCATAATAGAGAAGAATTTGGCCTGGTTTAGCTATACTGGTAAAACCTCCTAGTGGAGAGGCACTGAGCAAAATAAGTTATATCAATGAAAGGAGTTTTTTGCTGGTATTACTGCATCTGCCAAGACAACTATGTCTGTCAGGGGTGTGATATTTCCACACTCCTAACTGACATAGCTGTGCTGGCATGATTTTTATAAACCAGGCCTTTGACTCTCTGACTCTGCATTAGGTGTTATGTACCAACTTCAGAGGAGAATATCTTTTGCATCTAACATGGCTTTCATGCTAGCATGTCAAAAATGCAGACTAGGGATAAGTTGAGGCAAAAAATGCCTCAGGTAGACCAAATCAGATGCTATATTTATTTGATGAGGATGTAATATATGGCTGGTTCTTTTTTGCCTCATGGCAGCATTAGGAAGCAGATAATTTATGTAGAAGAATGAAGATAAGTTGCCATTTTCCCCTCTATGAATCTCATGGGAAATTTCCTTCCTTTTTTTTCTTTTTGAAGCATGCACATGACTGTTGACCTGATTTATCCAAGTGATAATAATGGATTCATGCGCCTCAACTTTCAGGGCAAACCACAGCCCATGAGCCTTTATGGGGAGCCTTTCCCTTCCATAAGCAGAAAGGGGCTGACACCTGCAGTTCCAGATTAGAAAAGAATAGAGGCAGGTAAGCCAAAGCAGGGTGTGCTGGCATAGCAGTGTTCTAGATCAGAGAAGTGGGAACAGTGGAGCAGACAGGATGACATGGTCCTTGCTAAAAGCTCAGAGCAAAGCATGCTGTCACTAACATGCACAAAGCAGGTATCTATCTACATGCCTACCTACATATTTACATGGCCCCCAGCATGGCAGTGTCTGAGCATCTCTGCAGATGGGCTGAGGCCACTAGCACCACAGTTCCTCCAGGAGCTGCACTGTCAAGCAGCTGCAGGCAGCTTGAGGATGAGAAGGTGGGTGACAGTGCTGATGCAAAGAGCCTCCTAACAGATAGCCCTTAGCACTGGTGACAGTAGTAGGGCCAGGTTTCAGACATGCTAAACCTATGGAAAAAATGCAGAAATTGGACTTGTTTTGGGCTTAATTGGCTTGTGAGTTGCTTGTTGGCTAGTTTTTGGCTTGTTGCTTGTTT
>NW_027424594.1:0-1085 GCF_003597395.2 Chelonoidis abingdonii
AATTCCAAACCACAT
The DNA here is from genome assembly GCF_003597395.2 of Chelonoidis abingdonii. NCBI lineage: Eukaryota > Metazoa > Chordata > Testudines > Testudinidae > Chelonoidis > Chelonoidis abingdonii. Next base: position 16 of record NW_027424594.1, read on the forward strand.
AACAAAAGGTTTGCTACATTCCTGCTAGCCAACTCTGTTCCGCTACCCCAGGATCTGTGGCTAGACATCTCTTTCCGCACTTCAATTTCTTTGAAGATTCTAGTGGACTGAGCCTACTTAAATATTTACACACACTAGTAAGTCCACATAAATTCTGTTTCTTATTTGTTATACACAAATGAACGTCAATATTTGTTAGCACTTTGCAAAAAGTGAGACTATTGAAGAGCAATTGCACTATCAAATATTCTTTACAAAATTTAACAATAAACCATTTTGTCTTTGTATATTTCTCATTTTGAACGGAATTTTATAACGCAAAGCCACCAATACTGTGGTCAGGAACAAATTATTTAATTATAGTACTCAGGAGGTGTAACTGTTAACAAAGGGAGGCATAAAAAATGTTCAATGAAAAGCAATTTTTGAGTGTGTCCTTGTATGTATTTTTAAGTCATACAAACTGAAATACAGAGCACCCACAACATTGAAAAAAATAGAATAACTTTTTTTTCAAAAGATTGTAAAAAAAATCAAAATTGATGACTCTCAGGCTCTTAAATGTTTTCATCTTGCATATCTGTTGCAGGATTTACAACAAATCACATTATATGAACTGCTCAAACCAGCAAGGACTCGCAAAGACAGTTCAGATTCAATTATTCTCCCCAGGTGAAGATGTGGAAGAGCCTTCTAGCTAGAAAGTGTGCCATAAAAACCACATGCCACAGGATACATGCCATATGTCCACACAGTCATGGAGTTTCCTTAATTCTGGATGTACTGCATGACTTTGCAGCACAGTGAAGGGACTTACTCACTGAGAGTAATGCCAAGGACAGGAAGGGAAAGAACTGAACTGATCACAGGGATTCTAACTAGAGCAAGAAGCAGCAATATACTGTCCAAAGAGACATTTGGTAATCCTGGTAAGAAACAGTAATACTAATGAGAGGACTGCTTGACCTTCATAGGATCAAAGGTATAATCAGAGTATCCAAAAGTTAACAAATCAATTGGAACCACTTTTTCAAAAACAATCTAATGCAATCATGTGGATGGAGTTTGGG
>NW_027424595.1:0-2458 GCF_003597395.2 Chelonoidis abingdonii
TGACTGCTCCCCCAGAACTTCCACCCCCTCCAACTGCTCCCTTCCCCTTATCCAATCCCTCCTCCCAGCCCCGGCCTGGCCCCCTTACCATGCTGCTCAGGCCAGCACGTATGGATGCAGCACAGCCCACTGTAGCTCGCAGTCCCACCCCCTTACCATGCCGCCCAAAGTGGCAGGAGCTGCAGAGCTGCCCACAAGCGGTCCAGAGTGCTGGAGCCAGGCTCTGTGAGAGGGGGAAGGCAGGGGAGGGGTTTGGGGAGCCTCCCCAGCTGGAAGCTCAGGCGGGCCGTATGTGGCTCATGGGCTGGTGTACCAACAGAAAAACTTCCCTCTCCCAATTGCCCACCCCTTTAACAACTGATTCTAAACCAGCTTCTAAATTTAACAGCTGGTTCGCGCGAAGCGGCTCCAGCTCACCACTGCTCCTACTGGTCTGTACACTACTGGATTGCTTAGTTACTTATCTATCTACTTAATCATATTTGTCATCTATGACCTATCAAGTTTCAGGCGTTTTTTTAACTCTGTTTTTGCATTCTCTCTATTTTTGCTTAATTAACTTTGAATTAATTTATAGCATTTTAGCTAGATACTTATTAGATCAATCTAGCACCTCAGTGTATCACATACATCAATGAATATTATCTCAGAGGGGTGCTGTGAAGTAGAGGGTACAATACATTTTATGTTCATCTATAATATGCATCTGTCTTGCTTTAGTGTTTATATGTGCCTGCAATATTGTTGAAAAGTAATAATTAAATAAAAACCCCTCTCTGTTATTGATTTGTTCTTTCCCTTAATTGTGAGCTGCAATAAAGTTGTAGACACTATCTGCTTGCCATGGACATATAAGCTGTTTAGACTCTGGAATTCTCTAGATTGTTTTCTATCCAACAGCTACACCAATCACCCAAAAGGTGCGTGTTGTGGTTCAGAGTGCCTCTGTCTCTCCACACGCAGGGATGGGAAGAAGGTAATGCTTTCTTCAGTTAAAAAGACAGTTTACTGTGTGCCAAATTGATGATGAAACAGAAAACATAATGGAAAAATGTGATTTCTCTGTACTAACCAGACGTCTTACAAGGTAGCTAGCCCTGTCCTCATAAGATGATCTTAGCACCTGCTCTGTATAAACTAAATCAAGTAATGATGAAAAAGGAAGTCAAAAGGATTTTTGTGAAGAGTTCTAGTAGCTCTGTGTGCAGAGTCTAAGGCCACCAGAATGATACTATCTGGAGACCTGTCTAATACCTTACCCACTATCGGATGTTTGAGAGGGGGAGTCACATGCAAGGCTAAAGTGACGTGGATGTTAGCTCACTGGCCAAGCTGCCCCTGTTCTTACCACTGGTGGCTGTCCACTTGGTGAGTGCCTCTCTGTTGTCCTGTCAGGGAGGCTATCCTTCCAAAGGGTATTACTATCCAGTGGGGAAGATCTAGATGGTGGTTTCCCTTGTTTGAGATCTCTCTGTGTGAAGGGACCTGATATAGTGCACTAGGTTTCTTTCTTTATTCTGAATTTCTTGCCCCTTTTCCCTCTGCCTTCTGCTGTAGGCAAGTGTTTGTTGTAGTGTCAGTCAGTGTACATTAAGGCTGATTGAAATTTTTCTGACAAAACTTGGCTTTTCAACTTATCAAGATTTTGCTAAAAGAATCTTTCTGCAAAATCTTACTTTGTCATTAAAAAGGATTGACTGAAAATTGATGTGTTTTGGCCAAAACCTGAAGTATTTTATTCAAAATGGTGGCTCCATGCCTTATACAAGTTTTAGTTTGGGTGCCTTCTGTTCCCATTCTCTTCTTTGGGGTCTCTATCTGGGCTACATATCCCATAATGACACCTTGGCCCCATAACTCCTATGATGCAGCCACACCGCTCACCAAGAGGGTAAAATGTTGTGCATTATGGGAGATGTGATTGGCCCGACAGTCTGGACCAGAGAAAAGAATGGAAGCACAAGGCCAACCTCCATGATATGGGACAGTGCCATTTTGAGTCAACATTCTAGTTTTTGACCAATGAAAATTTAGATGAAAATAAAAAATGGATTTGCCAAAGCCACATGAGAAAAAGACCTATTTTTTCAAGCAGCTGTAATGTTCATAGAGGCTTTCTCTGAAGATAGGAAATATCTGTGTGTGTTACACACCATTTCTTTCTGTAGGGTTGTTCATGAATTATTTTACTTATTTGGAAGAAAGGAATATCTTGTTTTGCCCCCATTGCTCCCCTTGGAAGGCTGTTCCAGAACTTCACTCCTCTGATGGTTAGAAATCTTCATCTAATTCAAGTCTAAACTTCCTGATGGCCAGTTTATATCCATTTGTTCTTGTGTCCACATTGGTACTGAGCTTAAATAATTCCTCTTCCTCCCTGGTGTTTATTCCTCTGATATATTTATAGAAAGCAATCATCTCTCTCCTCAGCCTTCTTTTGGTTAGGCTAAACAAGCCA
>NW_027424596.1:0-2233 GCF_003597395.2 Chelonoidis abingdonii
GTTCTTTATAAAATGTACTTATATTATAGCTCAATTGATGTAGCTTAACAAAGAGAAGGTTAAAGGGGGACTTAAGTGAAGTCTCTAAGTACCTCCAAGGGGAACAAATACTTAACAATGAGCTCTTCTATCTAGCAGAGACAGGTCTAACACCATTCAATGGCTGGAATTGAAGCTAGAGAAAGTCAGGATGGAAATAAGGTATACATTTTAAACAGTGGGATTAATTAACCATTGGAACAACTTACGAAGGATCATGGTGAATTCTCCATTATTGACAATTTTCAATGGTTTTTTTTTTATAAGCTCTACTCTAGGAATTATTTTGATGCAGTTCTCTTGCCTGTATTATCCAGGAGGTCAGACTGGAGGGTCACAATGGTCCCTTCTGGCCTTGGAATCTATGAATTTATAAATTGCATATTGTTAGGATGGAAGAAAAAATAATTATGAAAATGTTTACTAAGGAATGCTTCTACATGGCTGACAATTGCATGATCACCAAAGCTTTGGAGGCATGATAATATTGCAAGTGATGGACATGAACTGACTACCCAGTCACACCACCTTATGGACATAGCTAAGGAAGGATCTGGAAGGTGCTTGATCTGCAAGGAGGCCACGTCTTTTGGGAATTTGCGATGATGATGATGATGATGATGATGATGATTGATGATGATGATGATGATAAATTGCATGTGCACCTTCATATTTTTCCAGGTTTGCTAAATAAATAAGAATATAAATAAACAAATATTAGCCGCATACATTATTATGTTTTCCCAGTTGAAAAACAGAGCAGGTAGCACAAAGAAGCACACGAACATGCATCCATACCAAACACACAGCACATAAAACAAACACAACCAAATACCAGCACATAAAGATCCTCCAAACCTTCAATAGAAGAGGAAAGCATAAAACCTGAGAGAAACACAAACATAACCAAAGCAAACATATAATATAAACAGAAAGCAAAACCAATATCAAACACACAAAGACACATAAAGCAAAATAAAGGAATCAAATGAAACCAAGCTCAAACATAAAAACAAACGAAAAAAAACCACACTGTTAAATACAAAGGAACAAGGTGGGTGGGGTCATATCTTTTATTGGACCAAGTTCTGCTGGTGAAAGAGACAAGCTTTTGAGCTACACAGAAGTCTCAGGCACACATCAAATACGAACTCTAAACACACATACAGATCAAACAAACAAACAAACAAAGAAACAAAAACAAAATGAAAAACAAGCTCACAAAACCCGGTACATGCGCACACATATACACAAAAGCGAAAGCAGAAATACAGACAACCCAAACACATACCCACCAACCAAAAACACTAAACAATATCCACAAAAGTCAAAACACAAATATACCTACATATCACACAGATGGAAAAGCACTAATGTCACCACATGTCAAACTACAAACCTACAAGTTGTGGTTGTGTTGTCCTGCCTGGAAAAGTAAATGAAAATTAGGCTCATTGACTTCAGTTAAGTTACTCCAGGTAAAGAAGAGGAGAAATCAGGAAATTTGACTAAAACTGTGTTACTCTGGATTTAAAACTCTTTAAAGGAGAGGAGACTCAAGTCCATTGGCCATACGGCACTTCTGCTTGTTTACACCATGGTGTGTGAAAGCTGACTTAAGCCCACTACTAGTTGTTTACATTCCTGACTGTCCCTCTTGGGCTGCCTTGGTTTTGTACATTGCACATCCTTCTGTGTTTGGACAATGAATAATTTTGGATGTTACCATAACATAAGACTGGGATTTTCAAAGGTGCCTATGGGAGTTAGGTGCTGAAACCCTTTGAAATTCAGTGGTAGTGGGACACCTGTCTTCCACAGACTACTTTAAAAGTTCCAGCATAAATATTTATAGTCGTTTCTAGTGCTGTCTCTCTGTACAGGAATGTGGAAATGTCACCTTTGCCAGATGCTCTGGAGGAAAACATAAGAATAACAATTGCCTAGGGATTTGCAAAGGAATTTAAGGAAATTAGGTGCTCAATTCCATCTGAGTGCCTAACGCCCTTAAGTGCCTTTGAAAATCCCAGCCTTTTAAAGTTGGGCTCATTTCAGAGTTGAACATGGGACCTGTTGTAATAATTAGACCTACAAATTTACCCTAATTGTGAGCTCAACTGTAAAAAGTATGTGAAAGATCATAAGATATCACAATAACCTCTAACAACAATGGGGAAAGGTTGATGGGAAAAGG
>NW_027424597.1:0-1389 GCF_003597395.2 Chelonoidis abingdonii
TGCATCCAAAAATCTGTTTTATTGTGTGAGTTAAAATGAAACTCCTGCCGCTAAAGTGAACTTTTACAGTGATTGGGGTGGAGGCTTTGTTCACTATCCAGCAACAGTCTATGCTCAAGTCCAAGGAAAATTTCATCAGCTCTGGGGCTTCAAGATTTGAGAGAAAAAAAAACACTTGAGAAGCTACCAAAATCAGCATGAGTGTCAGCTGAACATTTTATTCTAGAACTGATCTGTGATGTGAATGACAGCACAGAAATTGAGCCTAATGAATGGTTGGCTTAGTAACCCTTAGATCTGATTTAAATCTGTCTCAGAGAGTCATATGTAGAGTTTAAAGCCAGAAGGGACCATCAGATCATCAAGTATGACCTCCTGTATAGCACAAGCCACCAACACCACCCAGCAGCTGCACACTAAATCCAAAAAACAAAATTAGACCAAAGTATTACAGCCATAGGAGACTAAACTATTATGTGCCACAGGCAGAGAACTAGAGGGACTGACATGCACCAATGCCTGAGGCCTCTGCAACGGCAGGGAATTGATTATACCCAGATAATCTTGGTATGTGACCTGCACTGCATACTGCAGAGGAGGGAAAAATAAAATCAAAAGTTTGGCTTGGGGGAAAAATTCCTTCCCGATCCTTTGTTTAGATACATTGATTTATTCTGCAAACTAAGAAAAAGTTATTTTCTTCCTTCCCTCTTCTGTTTTAGAGACTGTTCTCTCTTCAGTTGGGGGTGAGGTGAGCAGGAGTTTTTTTCAGATTTTACTTGCCAGTCAGTTTCTTAAAGGTTATGGGCCAAGTTTTCTAAAACAGCCTCTGAATTTGTGTTTGCACTTCTTGGCACCCATCTATTTGCAGGTGAAAATAATATACTTTTGACATCCACCTATTCAGTTTGCAAGCACTGACATATTAACACCTACAGTTCAGATAGATAGAGGTCAACAGTCTGTTTGCAGGCACAAATTTAAACACGGTGTAAAAATGCTTTTGAAAGCTTGGGCCATCTAATGGATTTCCTTTTGTTTTCTGATTAATGCATATTAAGATCTAGAATAGAATTTACCTTAAACGCAGAAATTGCATCTCTGCACTTTATGCATGAAACTGTTAGAATTCATGTCACATCCTTCACAACTCTGCCTTGAGTGTCACACATTAAATGTGCCCTCAAATAACTCTGGTGTGTTCTCCCCTTTATTATTTATGTTAAAGAAATGGATGTCAAATAATTTTAAGCTTCCAGCGGTCCTGCATTTTGGGCCTCTCATTGTGACCCACTTTTAGGCATAGGTACATTTTAAGAGAGAGAGGATAGAAGTCAGATTTTTGAACCTGGATGGCCAGTCTCTCAGCTAGACTTCAGCCTAAGGGTA
>NW_027424598.1:0-2085 GCF_003597395.2 Chelonoidis abingdonii
TGGTTCGGAAGTTTATGTATAATCTTGGACGGTCTGATTTTGTCCATTTATCTTTGCATAGAGGACTGTCGGGTTTCTGACCAATGTAAGCATGGCATAAGGGCATGCTGCGCACATGGATGGCATATGATCACATTGTAGGTATGGCAGTGAACAAGCCCCTGATGCGATGCGTATGTGATTAGTCCTAAGTGTGGGGTGTCACGGTAGTGTAATATGTGGACGAGGAGTTGCATTCAGCTTGTTGCAAGGAAGTTCGGGTTAGTGTTCTTTTTAGTGATGATTGGGTGCGTGCTGTGAGTATTTGACTTCCGAGATATTGGGGGCTTCTGTAAGCAGACAGTCTGTCTCCAAGATCCTGGAGTGTGAAGGGATCATCTTTCAGGATAGGTTGTATATCTTTGATGATGCCTGGAAGTTTTATTACGGGGGCTGAGGTACGGCTTATAGTGTCTGTTTGTTCTACGTTGGTCCTGTCTGATAGTAGATAACTTCTGGCTACTCTCTGATGATTAATCATGTTTTTTCACTTCAGCCAGGTGGTACTAGTTATAAAGTGCCTGACAGAGATCTTTAGGTGGATCTCTGTCTGAGGGATGAGAAGCAAATGCCAGTTGATTACTTAAGAGGAATTGACTGAAGATATGGATCTTGATGTATCCTGATGAACAGCTGGAGGCAACTAGAGGTAATATAGCGAGCAGTAGATTTCCGGGTTAAGGGTGATGTTTATTGACCATCGCTTTATAGCACAATAGTGTTCAAGGAAATGGACCACTTGGTGGATTGCTAGGCTGAGTGATGGGAACCAGTAGGAGAACACTTCAGCCTCTCTGGCCATTCAGTAACAGATTTAAAGGTGGCAATTTTGCAACAGAAAAGCTTCAAAAACAGACTCCAACAAGAAATTGATGAACTTGAATTAATATGCAAGCTAGATACAATCAATTTAGGCTTAAATAGAGACTGGGAATGGCTGAGGCATTACACACATTGAATCTATTTGCCCATGTTAAGTATCCTCACACCTTGTCAAACTGTCTGAAATAGGTCATCTTGATAATCACTACAAAAGATTTTTTTCTCCTGCTCACAATAGCTCATCTTAATTAATTAGCTTCTTAGAATTCATTGGGCAACTCCCATTTATTCACGTTCTCTGTATGTATATAGATCTCCTCACTATATGTTCCATTCTATGCATCCAATGAAGTGGGCTGTAGCTCACGAAAGCTTATGCTCAAATAAATTTGTCAGTCTCTAAGGTGCCATGAGTACGCTTGTTCTTTTTGCAGATACAGACTAACACGGCTGCTACTCTGAAACATGGCAATTTAGTGACTGTATGGAAATTTGAATTGAAACTGAAACTTTAATTCACACTTTAAGAGCATATACAGTGTATGATAAAATACATATATCTGAAAAAGTATAATAGATTTCAAAAGTATGAACATAGATTAGCTTCCTTATACAACTGTTTTTTATGACAATGTTAGTGCATTCATTTCAGTGATGTTGGCCAACCTAATAATTTCAAATGATGATTTCTAAGCAAAGTCTAAATGGGCTCTCCCTGACAGCTAGTGATGAGCTGGTGGCTGGGGGGAAAGGCTTCAGGACCAGATTGTATTTACATTCACAGCTAGTCTACCTAGGTATCCAGCAAACTGAGCTGTGTTGCTCAAGTGATAGATTTTGGCTGGGGTTGGGTTACAGATCACTTGAATGCGGGGGGTGGGAAATGAAATGTTGTTCTTACTGTATGAGTAAAGGGCAATAGAACTGTACTTAGCCTGTTCTGATTGAGGGCATCAAGAGAGAGGGTGGGGATCTGCTCCTCTCCACTGTTTAAAGGCAGAGCTGATTAGGCTTAATAGAGAGTTTTTTGTTCTGTTAAGTGACCACTGCAGCGGAAATCACTGACGATCAGGTCTAAGTGCTTAGTCCTGCTGTGGGGACAGTGTTCCTGTGGGGAGAATGTTTTTATGTAAGGACAGCCCAGACTGCACTAGCATTGAGGTTCCCCCACTGAGAGCTCAGCTGAAATCACTGAGAGCTGGTGGAACCTCAAGAGACCAACTC
>NW_027424599.1:0-9425 GCF_003597395.2 Chelonoidis abingdonii
CTTGGTGGAGGGACAAGTGTTGGGATGATTGATCACCTGGGTGGGGAATCTCACTCAAAGATGGCGCTGGATTTATAGCCCCTGACTACAGAACCAATTTTGGGCATAGATTGCTTGCGGGAGGGAGGAATAGTGGTTAATTGTGCTAACAAAGGTTTATGGAGGACACTAAAGAAAGACTGAACTGCTGAAGTAAGGCAGGGAAATACAGGATTGCTGATGCATAGTATGCTGGGAGTGGCGGCAGTGACCAGAGATAGCAAGGAGGAGTGGAGGAAGCATTTTCCCCAGGCATGGGTGGCCCACAAGCTGGACTGCTGTAAATGGACTGGGGAACCAGTGAAAATAGAAGGACCAGCGTTCCCCCTACAGAAACAATATCCTATCCCCACTGTGGCACACCGGGCTGTAGCGGAGATAGTCAGGGAGCTGGAAGGACAGGGAGTAGTGAAAAGAACGACTTCCCCCTTTAATTCCCCGATATGGCCCGTGAGGAAAGCTAATGGTGTCTCATGAAGACTGACTGACTGTCAATGCGATGACCCCCCCCCCCCCCCCCAGTGGGTACCAATAATCACAGACATGACTCAGGTGTTACAAGACATACCAAGGGAAGCTAAAAGTTTTTCTGTATTGGATTTGTCTAACTGTTTCTCTGCTATCCTGCTTGAGGAAGGATCGCAGGACCGATTTACGTTCCATGTGGATGGAGTACAGTATTGCTTTACCCACATACCCCAGGGATTTCATAGCGCCTCCACTATTGTGCAAAAGGTAGTGACCCAAATGTTAGAGCATCTCCCTCCAGGGGATAAGGGCTGGGTGGTCTCACATGTGGACGACATCCTGATCATGGGAATGGACGATGCGGATGCCCGAGGGAGGACTGAACAAGTAATGGAGTTGATTCAACAGTATGGCATGAAGGAGTCCCTGGAAAAGGCAAAATTAATACAACCACAGGTGGAGTATCTGGGGTTACCCTGTTGGAAACAGGAAGGTCTATTAGTGAACAACGATTGTCAGCTTGGCAGAATCTGCCAGCCCCCCAAGATTTGAGAGGCCTACAGGCCATATATGGGGCTTTTAATTTTTTAAGAGCCCACATATGGGACTATGCCTGTATTACCAAACCCTTTTATAGCCTTATAGCTTATTGAGGAAGGAGGCCCAATTCCAGTGGGGCCCAGAACAGGAAGCAGCTTTTGGTGAGCTAAGCAATCTTTGTTGCGAGCAGCGACACTGCGACCTGGACAGGTTGGAGAGTCCATATATGTGAGGGTCGCCACCAGTCCTGAGGCACTGGCTGTGCTGTTGTTACAAGCAGACCCATTGCAGAAAACAGCCCCAAGAGCATTTTATTCATGCCTTTTAACACCAGTGGAGCAAAAGTTTGGCCCATGTGAAAGGGAATGTCTGGCAGTAATATGGGCGCTGGAAGTAGGGGCAATGGTGGTGGGAGATAATCCAGTTATAATTCAGAGCACTCAACACCCCCTTAAAATATATATTGTCAGGAAAACCCACCCAAGCAGGAGTAAGTAACCCAAGGATGGCTCAGTGGACCCTGGCCTTGGTAGATCGAGGGGTCCAATACCAAAATACCCCAGGTGCTGGGCAACTACCCGGGGTCTTCCTTCAGACAAAAGGGGCAAAACACGAGTGCCTTGTGCCAGAGACCAATCCAGTGCCAGTGGGTTGGGTAACCTCAATAGAGCAAGCATGGAGCCTAACAGGACCAGCCAACATTTACTTTTCAGATGGGGCAGCTTGGGTACAAGAAGGAAAAAAACACATACAGAGTGCAATCATAAATCTGGAAGAAAAGTCAGTAGTGCGAGTTTGGCCCCAAGAGTCGGCACAGCTGACTGAGTTAAAGGCATTGATGGAATGTTTAACACTTTGGGAGTCGTGTCTGGGACCTTTGGTGGTCTTTTCAGATTCTCAGTATGTGTTAGGAGGATTAACTAAATGGATGCCACAATGGGCCAGTAGTGACTGGAGAAGTGCCGATGGGAAGGAGTTGGTCCATCGTAAGGACTGGGAGGGTGTGCACCAGTGGGTCACTGTTAACCCTAATCAATTGTTAGTAGGATATGTTAAAGGTCACTGAAGTGCAGACTCATCAGTGGAAGCCCTTTTTAACAATAAAGTGGATGGGTTAGCAAGAACCCCTGTGGTGGCTGCTGTCACCACACGAGGGGCCCTGCGTCAGCAGTTAAAGCAAGATGAACATCCAGAGGATCACCCGGTAGCAGTACTAGCATGGTGAAATCGACAGGAAATTATATGTTGGTCCCATGTGTTGGCCCATGAAGGCATGGAAGGGACTCTACAATGAGCTACAGACGTAGCCCGCTGGCCAGGACAGTGACAGGACGTGACCAATTGGGTACAAAATTGCCTTACATGTGCTGCTTTTAACCCTCGCTGACCAGGGGAATCTGAGGATCAGCTGCCTTTAGGTCATCAGCGAGAGCCGGAAGGTCCGTGGGCTCGCCTCCAGGTAGATTTTATTGAAGGGTTACCACCTGGGAAAGGAGGATATACCTCGCTTTTGGTGATAGTGGACGCGTTTTCGGGATGGGTAAAAGCGTTCCCCATGAAAACCCATAGCGCCGAAAAACCAGCTAAGGTTCTGTTCAAGAAGATCATTTGTAGATATGGATCTCCCAAGGGAATTGATCCGGACAGGGGACCCCAGTTTGTGTCGGCGGTCTGAAAGGCATTGTTGGATGCTTTGGGAATACAGCGGAAGCTGCATATTCCTAGGCACCCTCATAGCTGTGGACAGGTAGAGAGTATAAATTGTACAATCAAAACAGCCTAGTCTAAAGTCTTGTCAGAGAACGAGGCCTGGACTAAACATTTGACTTTAGTGTTAGCCGTAATCAGGAGCAGATCCCAGTACAGTAGTTCAGTGACGCCTTTCCAATTAACGTTTGGATGACCAATGTGCCTTATGCGAGCACAATCAGTCCCCTCCCCCTCCAACTCCACCAGTCCGGAACTGATCCAGTGGTATAAACTTTTAAGAGAGGAACTTCCTCAAGCTGTTCAACTCATGCAGCAAACAATGGGACAGGCTCAGAAAAAATGGACAAGGGGCGACAGAAACCACTTGCCTGGCAGGTGGGTGATCAGGTAATGTACATGAAATGGAACACTAAGTCCCTCCAACCAAGGTGGGAGGGGCCGTTTACTATTTGTAATAAGGGAAGTGATACAGTGTTCCAAATTGACCAAGGCCTCCAGGGGAAGTGGGTCCATCAGGGACAGCTAAAGCATATAGGGGGGACGACCCCGACTCCATGTTCCTCTCTACAATAGCCTACAGTTTACAATGTTTAAGTCCTTGTCGCAGTTTCTGGTTTTTTTTTTTTAGAACACCAGAAAGAGCTAGTGTCATAAATAGATAGCTAAGGGTTAATGTTTCTTTTACCTGTAAAGGGTTAACAAAGGGAACCAAACACCTGACCAGAGGACCAATCAGGAAACTAGATTTTTAAAAGTCAGGGAGGGAATTTTTGGGGTCTGAGTCTTTTTTCTCTCTCTCAGCTATGAGAAGCTTCTTCTTCTCATCATAACTTCTGTCGTCCAACATGTGTAGAGCTGATCATAGAAAAACAATATATGTATTTTTCTGGTGTTCTACATGTTGTAGCTTGCTGGAAATGTTTCAAATTGGATATTTTTTGAATCAGACTGTTTAATTCATATTTCTTTCTTATGCAAAGGCCCCTCACTGTAATTGTCACTTGAATAGCGGAGATATTTTTGATGCTTTTTCTTTTCTTTTTACTTATTATATTAAAGCCTTTATTTTTAAGATCCTGTGAATTGCTATTCTCTCTGGGTAGGTAACGAACTGAAGGGGAGGACAATCTCCTTTGTGTTGAGATCTACGGAGGTAAGCCGCAGACGGGAATTGGTGGGGAGGAGGAACCAGATAGGAGGGAAACCCGATGATAGAAAATCATTGCTTACCTGTATTTGGGTTTGTCTCTTATGCGGATATAGAGGAGACATGCCTTCTTGTATAGTGATGTAAAATGATTGCATCAAGTTCCTCCAGGTTAGCCACAAGAGGAAGTCTAGGCGGTGGGAGAAGAGGGGGAGGGAAGTGCGGTTATTGTCCTCTTGTTGTGAGATCGAGAGTCCTGAGTCTTGGTGTCCCTCAGCGGGTAAAGTTTGGAGGACCCAGAGCGAGGCCAGCGCCTCATAATCCTGTTCTGGTGGCAAGCAAGAATAGATCAAGCCTGGTAATTAGCTTGGAGGTTCATGCTAGCACCCAGTTTCTGGATCGCTTAAGGTCCAGATTGGAGGTTAGGCTTATGATAGCTGGTCTACCAGCTGAAGAACAACTGAGGAAATGTACATAGGTGGAATCATTCACGACACAAACTTCTATGTTGTCATCATTTCTGCCGTTGTATTATGTTTTCCTTGTAGCGCTTGTCTCATTGCTAGTGCAGTAGGTGTAGTGTGTTGGGAAGAGGGAAATACTGTATAGCAAGGAATATCCAACAAACATCTCACGAGCTCTTTAACTCCTTAACTAGAACCCTCCTCTCTACCTTTCGTCTTCTGCAAATTGTAAGTCACATATCTATCCCCATATGTGGCACCTCCATCAAAAAACTTGATAATAATACCCCTTTACCAATTTTTACCTTTCCACCAAAGTCTGATTTTCATTCTATGTTGTCATGAGAAGGGCTGTTTGACACTCATTGTTACATCACTACCGGTCAATTTTGATATGTATTCCTGTTACTGTGTGACATGCTAATCGTGTAATAAATCTTGGAATTGGGTTCCAGCAGTTGAAGCACTGGCATGGATGACAGAGGCACCCATCCCCCTTTGGGTAGTTCCACAATTTGGGTGACCAAAGGCGCAGTGAAATGTTATGTAAAGCCTCTGCTCAAAATGCAATTGTATGATCTGTAACTCGTATCATTGTATCTGCAACCTTTTTGCAGACTTTGTAACTTCAGTGATTGTTAGCATAAGCCTTTTAAGTTTTGTAACCTTTGCAAGCTCTGTGGCCTTTTCCAGGTTGCCACTTGTATAACTTCCAGCTTGTTAATATCCCATCCCTCAGAGAGAGTGGACGAGGGAGTGTGAACAAGGAAGTGTAGTGGGATGAGTGGAGAGGAACTGCAAGGAGAGAGGAGCCAGAGCCAGGTGTGTCTGATATAATCTGCCCTGAGAAGGCAGTCATGAAGTGCTGGAAAGAAAAGAAGAACCTGTATGGCATGAAAGGAACTGGTTTGGAAAGCTTCTTCGTGACGGACACAGAAAGGAAACGCAGTGTATGTGCTAGTCTACACTACAGGATAAATTCAGATTAGCTTAAACCGATTTATAAACAATATTATAAAAGTCCAATTGTGCGCATCCACAAGGCACATTAATTCGGTGGTGTGCATCCATGTCCCAGGCCAGCATCGATTTCTGGAGCGGTGCCTGGGTGAGCTACTGTAAAATAATGAGGACAATAACGTTGATTGCGTCCACACTAAACCTAACTCCGATATAGTAATATCGATTTTAGGTTACTCCTCTCTTGGTTTGTAAGGAGTATTACAGAAATCGATTTAAAGAGCCCTTTAAATTGATATAAAGAGCAGTGTAGTGTGGACAGGTGCAGCGTTAAATCGATTTAACGCTGTTAAAATCGGTTTAACAGCGTAGTGTAGACCAGTGACAGGAGCTGCCCAGTTCTAAAAATCAGAGGAAGAAGGCATGCACACAAGCCCCTGCTTCTTGACCCTCTCAGCAGCCTGGATTCGTGACTTCAGACAGACACAAAAGATCTACCATGCTTCGGCTTCTCGGCCTCCATGCTGTCTCCAGTAACTCTCTGCCTGTGTAAGTGTGTGCATACATGAGGGTATGAATGCAGTGAATGTGTGCGTGTATAAATAAGCTCCATCTCTTTTCTATCTGACCTAACAGCGGCATTTTAATAAAACTAATACAAGTGTAATCCTGGGTTTGTTTTTAGGGGAACCTAGGTAATACCTTCCTCTTCAAAAAACCTTGCCCTGTTTCCCTAGCCGGGAAACCCTGCAGATGATGCCCCTTGTGCTTTGTAGGGCTGAGTCTGCTCTGCTGCAAATTCCTCTAATTCACCCTGTCGGCTGGCAGCTCTGAGCTGCCTCCTGCACTGGGAGTGGCCCCTCCATCTTTATCCCTGGAGAGACTTTCCCTTGGCTCAGCCAATGCCTTTGCCATTTCTCTGCTTCCACAATTCTCTCCGGGCATCATAGAGCAATGTTCCTTATGGCTGTGGGTTGCTATGTTACCAGCCTTAGCCATAGTGAATAGGTGGTTACCTGTGAGCACTCTGGCTGGAATGCAGCCCGATGCACCAATTTCCAAAAGGCCTTCTAGCCCCTCCCCCTGCAGATGCATGTTAGTCAAAGGCAGAGTGGTTTTAAATTTATCCTAGGCCAGGCGTTCCACATTTCCCCAGGTACCATGTCCATCTACCTGACCATGCCCTCTCCGAGTAGAAATCTGGGCACCAGCATCCCTCCACCCCAGGCGTTCTATTTTACTCACTTTGGGAACCTTAAGAAAGTTGGTAGGAACCTCCAATGGGTAACGTACACAATTCATCAGGGACCTCTCCCACACTTCTGTGGGTCCTGGGTTTACCGCAGCTGTGTTAACCTGGGCTGGATGGCCTGTGGGTTAGGATTCCCTTTACTCATGGCAGTTGTCCCTCCGGGGTTCAGTGAAGTTACATATGAAACACCTTCTTGAACTGTCCTATGTCTCAGAAGAGATTCTGCAAATGTGATTAGCAGGAGGGATTTGTTCTGGGGAGGTGAGTGCCTGGGTTCCAAACCACCCTCCCCCTTTCCAGGGGTAAAATAGGGTCCCTTCTTTACACTCAGCATCTGTCCTTCTCTTTTTCATTGGACTCTCTGGCTTGCACATAGGAAATAGCCAGATCTACTGCCTCCTGTTCAGAATCCAGGGATTTATCCCAAACAGCTTCTCTGCTCTCCTCAGAACACGTGTGCAGGAAATGTTCCTGGGCAAAGAGATCAAATAACTGGTCATAATTCTCTGCTCCTTTCCCCTTTGCCCATTTTGTCATCAGGTCACATATCTTGTATACGTATTGTCTATGGCTCACTTTATCCCACATTCTGAGGTTTCTGAACCTTAACCTCAGGGATCATTTGAAATCTTTGCAATATGGTCTTTTAAAATTCAGCCTATTTCAAAGCCTGTTCAATTTCCATTTAATCAAATACATGTGTAACCCTTCTGCCCCTCTGAGTTGGCAGCAACAAGGGCCAGGTTCAGTATCTAGGGGTTCTGTTTCAATAACGCAGTGCAAAACTGGCTCGACTCCCCACCCAGTGACCTGGGACTATTACATACCACCCCCCTGGGCGCCTCTAGAAGGCAATACTTCCCCTCTCGCAAGCACGGAGTCTGAGTGTAGCAAAATCCTTTTAATAAAGGAGGGAAACAATGCAGCATTAGGTTGAGGAAACACCACAAACAGGATTCATAACACAAACCATGAGCAAAAGACCCACCTCCAAGTAAGTTTGGCAGTGTCCTTTTCCCCTCAGGGTCTTAAGTTCAAATCACCCCAAAGTCCAACAACCCAAAAGTCTCTGTCCCTGGTCAGTGCCATTCCCCAGAGTTCAAAAGTTCATTTGCAGAGTTTTACATCCCCCCCTCCGAGCCTGGGTGGAATTGCGGGGGGACACAAGGGGCACCTTACATGGGCCAAGGCTGACTGCCCCACCGCTCCGTGGAGGTCTGCTGCAGCCTTGCATCCCCACAACGTTGTTCCGTGGGCTTCAACGTTTCTACAAGCTGCTCCACTCCACCAGCCATCCCATTAACCACACCAGCTGTCCCCACAAACTGCTCTGCCAGCCACTTAGCAATATATCTTCAGGCTCCCCCACTAGTTAACACAGTACTGAGTAATTCATCTCACCTCAGTAATTTTTGCAGTTTCAGTTCTTAGTGATTTCAGTTTGTAGTAGTGGAGCTCCAGTGCTGGTGCACCATTGGCCCAAAGGGGATTCAGCTCAGCAGCCCGTGGCTAGATTTTTCATAGAATCAAAATTAGCTCTGCTATTCAACAGTGGAGAGAAAGAAAAAGGTGTAATTAGTGTGCCATGCCCTCAAACAGGACCTATCTCATCAAGTACACACATCTTTCTCCAACCACTCTCAAGTCACTGGGTTTTGGAACCCGTGTCCCTTGTCTAGTGAGTGCTACTTAGTTGATGGTGAGACCCTCTGTCATAAAACAGTCTCATAGTCATTCATTCACATAATCAGGGTAACAACACTTTATTCCTCCTACCTCAATAACCGAGAAATTGGAGATCCCACAGCTGTCAAAGTGACCATTTGGGGCTGCTGTGGGCTCATGCTAGGCAGAGTGGGTTTGCCTATGCAAACAAGATCAGCCCCCTAAGTTCTTTTCCACACTCACCATAATACACCACCAGATGTCAGGGTAGAGCTCATCCTGACTCTGCTTACACATGTAATGCTCTACGGGAGAGATTTGCAACTAGCATGGGAACCTTCTTGTCTTCTGGAATGTCATGGAATGTACAGAGTCTTTCAAAAGTAGGAAGGTATTCCCATGTGCCATCCAATTGGCGGTGTATGGAGCACAGCTTGTGGCCCTCGGGGATGACTGATTACTGCTTGAGAATTTTCTGTTTTTAGTTCTCATAGCTTGAGCTCTTGTTGGCATTGCTTCTCTTTCTCCTCCATGATTCATTGGTAGGCAGCTATTATCACTTTCAGCATTTAATGGTCTGCTACTGCTGCTTGTTTTTCTGACTCCTGCTCTCTCTGAATCTCATTTCAGCTACAGTGTAGACACTCACTACAGTGACGGGAGGAGTTCTCCACTGGAGTAGTTAATCCATCTCCTGAAGAGGCAGTAGCTGGGTTGACTGAATAATTCTTCCCTTGTCCTAGTTCTGGGTTGGCATGGTGACATTGCCCAGGGATGTGGATTTTTCACTCCCCTAGAGACACGGCGATGCCAACATACATTTCTAGTACATATCAGCCCTCAGAGTATTGATAGTCACCTAGGCAAGAATCTCTCATAACCAGGGCTGGCGCTACCATTTAGGCAGCCTAGGCAATCCCCTAGGGCACCAGGATTATTTGGGGGGCGGCATTTTGCCAGGGGGGCGGCAGGTGGCTCTGGTGGAGCTGCGGCAGTGGTGCCTTTGGAGGGTCCTTTGCTCCGCGCCTCCGGTGGAGCTGCCGCAGTCATGCCTGCGAACGGTCAGCTGCTCACGTGACTCCTGTGGACCGCCCACAGGCATGCTTGTGGGAGCTCCACTGGAGCCACGGACCAACGGACCCTCCGCAGGAATGACTGCGGCAGCTCCACCGGAGCCACG
>NW_027424599.1:11418-24330 GCF_003597395.2 Chelonoidis abingdonii
ATGAGAGCAGCCCTCACAGTTCACAGGCGAGTGGCGATAGCCCTGTGGAAGCTTGCAACACCAGACAGCTACTGGTCAGTCGGGCATCAATTTGGAGTGGGAAAATCTACTGTGGGGGCTGCTATGATCCAAGTAGCCAACACAATCAAAAAGCTGCTGATATCAAGGGAAGTGACTCTGGGAAATGTGCAGGCCATAATGGATGGCTTTGCTGAAATGGGATTCCCTAACTGTGGTGGGACGATAGATGGAACGCATATCCCTATCTTGGCACCGGAGCACCAAGCCAGTGAGTACATAAACCGCAAGGGGTACTTTTCAATGCTGCTGCAAGCACTGGTGGATCACATAGGATGTTTCACCAATATCAACGTGGGATGGCTGGGAAAGGTATATGATGCTCGCGTCTTCAGGAACTCTCATCTGTTTCAAAAGCTGCAGGAAGGTACTTTCTTCCCAGACCAGAAAATAACCACTGGGGATGTTGAAATGCCTATAGTTATCCTTGGGGACCCAGCTTACCCCTTAATGCCATGGCTCATGAAGCCGTACACAGGCAGCCTGGACGGTAATTAGGAGCTGTTCAACTATAGGCTGAGCAAGTGCAGAATGGTGGTAGAATGTGCATTTGGATGTTTAAAAATGCACTGGAGCAGTTTACTGACTCAGTTAGACCTCAGCGAAACCAATATTCCCATTGTTATTACTGCTTGCTGTGTGAACCATAATATTTGTGAGAGTAGGGGGGAGACGTTTATGGCAGGGGGGAAGGTTGAGGCAAATTGCCTGGCCGCTGATTACATGCAGCCAGACACCAGGGCGGTTAGAAGAGTACAGGAGGGTGCAGTGCGCAACAAAGAACCTTTGAAAACCAGTTTCATGACTGGCCAGGCTATGGTGTGAAAGTTCTGTTTGTTTCTCCTTGATGAATCCCCCCCTCCCCTTGGTTCACTCTACTTCCCTGTAAGCTAACCATCCTCCCTGACCCTCTTTGATCACCACTTGCAGATGCAATAAAGTCATTGTTGCTTCACATTCATGCATTCTTTATTAATTCATCACACAAATAGAGTGTTAACTGCCAAGGTAGCCTGGGAGGGGTGGGGGAGGAGGGAAGGACAAGGTCACACTGCACTGTAAAATTTAAAACCTTTAAAACTTATTGAAGGCCAGCCTTCTATTGCTTGGACAATCCTCTGGGGTAGAGTGGCTGGATGGCCGGAGGCCCCCCCACCGTGTTCTTGGGTGTCTGGGTGAGGAGGCTATGGAACTTGGGGAGGAGGGCGGTTGGTTACACAGGGGCTGTCGCGGCGGTTTGTGCTCCTGCTGCCTTTCCTGCTGCCTTTCCAAGCATATGAGTTTGATGGTCCAGCAGCCTGTGCATTGACTCCTGACTTCTGTCAGCAAGCTGATGCCACCTATCTTCTTCAGCCCACCACTTACTCTCTTCAGCCCGCCACCTCTCCTCACATTCATATTGTACTTTCCTGCACTCTGACCTTATCTGCCTCCATGCATTCTGCTATGCTCTGTCAATGTGGGAGGACAGCATGAGCTCAAAGAACATTTCCTCCCAAGTGCGTTTTTTTGCCTTCTAATCTTCGCTAGCCTCTGGGAAGGAGAAACATATGCAGCTGGTGGAGGGAAAAAAAGGGAGAGTGGTAGTTACAAAGACACATTTTATAGAACAATGGCTACACTCTTTCACAGTAAACCTTGCTGTTAACATTACATAGCACATGTGCTTTCGTTACAAGGTCATATTTTGATGGCTTCAGCCCTCCCCCCACCACGTGGCTAACAGCAGGGAACATTTTTGTTCAGCCACAGGAAAACAGCCCAGCAGGAACAGGCATCTCTGAATGTCCTCTTAATAAAACCACTCTATTTCAGCCAGGTGACCATGAAGGATATCACTGTCCTAAGGATAACACAGACAGATAAAGAATGGATGTTTGAATGCCAGCAAACACCGGGACCATACACTGCAATGCTTTGTTCTGCAATGATTCCCAACTACATGCTGCTGGCCTCGTGTGGTAAAGTGTCCTCCCATGGAGAACAGAATAAGGCTGCCCTCCCCAGAAACCTTTTGCAAAGTCTTTGGGAGTACATCCAGGAAAGCTTTATTGAGATGTCCCTGGAGGATTTCCACTCCATCCCCAGACATGTTAACAGACTTTTCTGGTAGCTGTACTGGCCGCGAATGCCAGGGCAAATTAACCATTAAACATGCTTGCTTTCAAACTATGTCTAATATTTACAAAGGTACACTCACCAGAGGTCCCTTCTCTGCCTGGTGGGTCTGGGAGGGAACCTTGGGTGGGTTCAGGGGTTACTGGCTCCAGGTCCAGGGTGAGAAACAGATCCTGGCTGTTGGGAAAACTGGTTTCTTCGCTTCCTTGCTGTGAGCTATCTTCAACTTCCTCCTCCTCATCTTCCTTGTCCCCCAAAACTGCTTCTGTGTTGTGTCCTACTCCATTTATGGAGTCAAAGCACACGGTTGGGGAACTGGTGGCTGCACCTCCTAGAATGGCACGCAGCTCATTACAGAAGCGGCATATTTGGGAATCTGACCCGGAGCAACCATTTGCCTCTCTGTTTTTTTGGTAGGCTTGCCTTAGGTCCTTAATTTTCACGTGGCACTGCTGTGGGTCCCTGTTATAGCCTCTGTTCTTCATGTCCTTGAAGACCTTTTCAAAAGTTTTGGCATTTCCTTTACTGGAACGGAGTTCAGCTAGCACGGATTTGTCTCCCCATACAGCGATCAGATCCAGTACCTCCTGTATGGTCCATGCTGGAGCTCTTTTGCGATTCTGGGACTCCATGGTCATCTCTGCTGATGAGCTCTGCATGGTCACCTGTGCTGATCAGATCGCCACGCTGGCCAAACAGGAAATGAAATTCAAAAGTTCACAGGGCTTTTCCTATTTACCTGGCCAGTGCATCTGAGTTGAGAGTGCTGTCCAGAGCGGTCACAATGGAGCACTCTGGGATAGCTCCCGGAGGCCAATACTGTCCAATTGAGTCCACGCTACCCCAAATTTGACCTGGGAAGTCCGATTTCAGTGCTAATCCCCCCGTCGGAGGTGGAGTAAGAAATCAATTTAAAGAGCCTTTTAAATCGAAAAAAAGGGCTTTGTCGTGTGGACGGATCCAGGGTTAAATCAAGGTAACACTGCTAAATTTGACCTAAAATCTTGTAGACCAGGCCTTAGAGAGACAAAGTGGGGGAGGTAGTATCTTTTATTGGACCAACTTCTGTTGGTGAGAGAGGAAACGTTCGAGCTACAAAAAGCTTTTCTGTTGTAAGTCCTAACTAATGTGAAATGCTTTTGTGTAAGCAAAGACTGCAGAGTCTGTCCTCCAACTTGAGAAGATTATAAGGGGTTCATTGGTTTTAACTGTAAATAAATGTTGCACTCAAGAATAATAGGCAACAGGGCCATTCCTAGGGGGATGCGGGGCCTGGGGCAGAAGTGATAGATTTGTCTCTTCTGGGGTCAACCGAGCTGGCCAATCGCACTGGCCTTCCATGGTGCTGCCGCCGACCCACTGCCAGACACCTGGGTTGCGGTGGCCCCAGTCCTTCCCCAAGACCCCCGCCACCTCCTCCACTCCACACCACCTCACATCCCCACTACTCGCTGCATCCCTCCTCCTTGGGATGAGAGAGTGAGAAGGGACGTGGAGAAACAGCAACCAGTGGACGGAGCAGGCTCAGCTGGTTGCTGGGGCCGGCAGCTCAGTGTGGGGAGTGTGGCCTTCAGGGGCAGGAGGAGCTGGCGCTAGCGAGATGGCGGCTCAGCCTGGCCCGACTCCGCCTGACTCAGCCCGGCAGGCACTCAAGCCACAGCGGCTTGGCATGGTGCTGGGGGAAGCTGATGGCTCAGCCCAGCCCAGCCTAGCTTGCCGCTGGGGCTGGCTTAGTGCTGGGGAAGGCCAGCTGCTTGGCCTTGCCTGGCTGTCAGGGAAGCCGGTGGCTTGGCCCGACTCTGGCGAGGGGGAGTGGGGCTCAGGAGTGAGGAGGCCAACAGCTCAACTTGGTGCTTGGGTGGGGTGGGGTGGATTGGGGAGGCCGGTGACAGAGGCTCAGCCTGATGTGGCTGGGGTGGGCGGGCTGGGCTCCTCCGGTTGTGGGGCCCCCTCAGAGTCAGGGCTTCTCCTTTTACAGGGTGGGAAGGGGTTTTGGAGCTCTAGTGTGGCGGGGGGCAGAGCCTTGGGCAGAAGGGGCGAGGCTGGCAGGTTTGTCTTCACCCACCACCCATTAGGACAGGGCCCAGAGCAGTCGCCCCGATTAGCCCTACGGCTCTGATAGGCTTTGTCTGGTACAAGGACAGAGAAATGTTGAAAGATATCAACCAGAGTAGAACTCTGGGATATTAAGAAAAATTACTTAGAAGGAGGATCCCAAATGATAGCACCGGCAGGTAGTGAAATACAATCCTTGAAATGAATCAAACTTAAAATGCCTCCGATAAGAAAAGGATTGAAGAAATCTGTTATACACCAGCGCCATCTACTGGATACCAATGGAAACGATAAAGAAATGAAAGAGGTAAACTAAAGCCCTCCTTTGGCACGTGTCCAATGGGAATCAGAGGGTGGCCCCCCTCCAATGAGCCCTGAAACCAGGACATGTAAACTGAGGTCACCACGTGCTTAGGAGAGTTGACTAAGCCCAACACAAGAAGCAGCAGAATCCTAGATGTGAGCGACTCCTGGAGCAGCTGTGTGGAAAGGACTCTCCCCGATTTCAGTGCCAAGCAGAAAAATGGAGATTCCATCTCAAAGATTATATTTCCCCTTCTGTTCCTAATATCGATCCTTGTGAGTTATTTTGCTGAGTCTATGCTCCCTAGCGAGACCTCACTAGAGAGAAGTATAAAAATATCGCTCGAGCCTACAGGGGTGTAATCAGGAAGGATAAAGTACAATTGGAGTTGCAGCTAGCAAGGGATGTGAAGTGTAACAAGAAGGGTTTCTACAAGTATGTTAGCAACAAGAAGGTGGTCAGGGAAAGTGTGGGACCCTTACTGAATGGGGGAGGCAACCTAGTGACTGATGGTTTGGAAAAAGCTGAAGTACTCGACGCTTTTTTTGCCTTGGTCTTCTCGGAAAAGGTCAACTCCCAGACCGCTGCACTGGGCAACACAGTATGGGGAGGAGGTGTCCAGCCCTCTGTGGTGAAAGAACAGGTTAAGGACTATTTAGAAAAGCTGGACATGCACAAGTCCATGGGGCCAGATGCAATGCATCCGAGGGCCCTGAGAGAATTGGCTGATGTGATTGCAGAGCCATTGGACATTATCTTTGAAAACTCATGGCAATTGGTGAAGGTCCTGGATGACTGGAAAAAGGCAAATATAGTGCCCATCTTTAAAAAAGGGGAGAAGAATAATCCAGGGAACTACACTTCAGTCTCTGGAAAAATCATGGCGCAGGTCCTCAAGGAATCCATTCTGCAGCACTTGTAGGAGAGGAAGGTGATCAGGACCAGTCAACATGAATTCACCAAGGGCAAGTCATGCTTGACCAACCTGATTGCCTTCTATGATGAAATAACTGGCTCTGTGAATATGGAGAAAGCGGTGGATGTGATATACCTTGACTTTAGCAAAGCTTTTGATACAGTCTCCCACAGTATTCTTGCCAGCAAGTTAAAGAAGTATGGATTGGATGACTGGCCTATCAGGTGGATAGAAAGCTGGCTAGATTGTCAGGCTTCACAGTTAGTGATCAAAGTCTCGATGTCTAGTGGACAGCAGAGTGCTCCACAGGTCGGTCCTGGGGCTGGTTTTGTTCAACATTTTCATCAATGATCTGGATGATGGAATGGATTGCACCCTCAGCAAGTTCGTGGATGACACGAAGCTGGGGGGAGTGGTAGATATACTGGAGAGTAGGGATAGGGTCCAGAGTGACCTAGGCAAATTGGAGGATTGGGCCAAAAGAAATCTGATGAGGTTCAACAAGGACAAGTGCAGAATCCTGCATTCAGGACGGAAGAATCCCATGCACTGCTACAGGCTGGGGACTGACTGGCTAAGCGGCAGTTCTGCAGAAAAGGACCTGGGGATTACAGTGGACAAGAAGCTGGATGTTAGTCAACTGTGCGCCCTTGTTGCCGGGCATATTGGATTGCATTAGTAGGAGCATTGCCAGCAGATCAAGGTGTGAAGCAAGGAGATTCTTTTCCCCAAGAATCAGGCAGGCACAAACAATACTGAAGGGGTTTATTCACTGTACCAGGAAAACTGATAAACAGCTTCAAAAGTATGGTCCTACAGTGACCAATTAAATACATTTTTCTTACAGTTTAATTTGTATTTATCTTGTACTTACAGAGACAAACATTTTTTCAGAGAGAGAGAGACCATGATAATGACAGGAGCAGAACATACGCATAAAACTATTTTGATTATATCAATTATCTATGACCACCTTAAGGAGAAGGGGTCGGATGAGGTGAGTGTTCACAGATATCCAGAGAGCTGTGGCAGGGGTTTGTACTGTTCTTTCTTACCGAGAGGTCGAGTTACTGGGTGAACATCTGACCATGTAAGTCTATCAAGTGTTTACAGCTGCCACTGTCCTTGGGCCTCTGGTATTTCTGCTTGTTAGTGTAAGCAGAAGCAGAATGAGCTCTACCCTGACATCTGGTGGTGAGCTGTGGAAAAGGACTTCAGGGGCTGATCTTGGTTGCATGGGCACTCCCATGGACGGACGACTTGCCCAAATGGTCACTTTGGCTGCTGTGGGACCCCTAGTCCCTTTGTGATTGGAGCAGGAGTAATAAAGTGTTGTTATCCTGATTATGGAATCAGGGACATAGAACTGTACTTGGCATTCTATGAGAGGGACTCGCCCTCAACTAAATAATACTCGCTAGGCAAGGGACATGGGTTCCAGAGCCCAGTGAACTGAGAGAGGCTGGTGACAGGTATGTGCATGTGGGTCCATTTGGAGGGCCCTAAACAGTACTTTGATGCTCTCCACTATACAATGACAGAGCTAATGTTGACTCCATTAGAAGTCTTGTTATATGCTGCAGAGTTGAACTCACTGATTCCTAGGTCTAAACATTAGACCTACTTTGGGCAAGTGGTTCTGAGTGTGCCAGCACTGGGGCTTTCCTGCTAACAGCTGAACTCACTAAAGAGCTAAAGTTACTGAGAG
This sequence comes from Chelonoidis abingdonii, assembly GCF_003597395.2. Taxonomy (NCBI): domain Eukaryota; kingdom Metazoa; phylum Chordata; order Testudines; family Testudinidae; genus Chelonoidis; species Chelonoidis abingdonii. The sequence goes on from NW_027424599.1 coordinate 18,598, forward strand.
TTGTGTTAAGTGGGGGCCTGAAGACATATTGGTGAGTGGCTAGTGGAATGGCTAGTGGAGAGGAGCAGCTGGTGGTGAAAACTGTAGCAGAACCCTGCTGAGAGATATGGCAATTGACCGTTGACCTGAGCAGTGGAGCATGTAAGCTGCCCTCCATACCTCCCCCCACTTCCACCCAGTTTGGGAGGTAAACTCTGCAGATGAACTTCTGAACTCGGGGGGCTGCACTGAACAAAGACAGAAACTGTGGGTGAGGGTGACTGTGAGCAGGGCCGGTGCAACCATTTAGGCGGATTAGGTGGTTGCCTAGGGCGCCAAGATTTGGGGAAACCCGCAAAAATCAAGTGCCCTCATTTTTTTTTAAGTGGTTGAGCGCCGCTGCTTCCGCTGGGATAGAAAGAGGGAGTCTGAGCTGTCGGCAGCAGGCAGCCCAGGTGTCCCTTGGGTCAAAGCGCCACTGCCCCAGCACCCAAAGGGCCGTCCTCTGGGCAAGCGAAATCTGCGGCAGCCCATGTGGGTCCCCTGGTCAAGTGGGGCCACTCCCCCTGGGCCTTCCTTCTCATGGCAGCCGCACCCAAGGGGGTCCCTGGGGCAGCGCGCCATCCCTCGCGCCAGCACCCCGCCAGCCCAGTGAGGTTCCCTGGTCAGTTGCCCCGCCCGCCGCCAGCTGCAGCCCAGGGGTCCCCTGGGTTCAGTGCAACCAACCGCAGCAGCTGCAGCCCAGGGGTCCCCTGGTCAGGCGCACCGCCAGCAGCTGCAGCCAAAGGGGGGTAGTCCCCCTGGATCAGTGCGCACTGCGTCGGCGGCTAGCCCATGCAGCCGGGGTTCCGAGCTCAATGTGCAGCGTGCTTGAGAGGACCGCCAGCCCACCAGGTACTTGAGCCGTGGGGAGGTACCGCAGGGGATATCGCTGGAAGTGGCCGTGGACAGAGGTCTGGATTGGGAGGGCGAGGTCTGGGAGCCGGTTGGGCAGACGCCGCCGGAGGGGGTCAGTGGCGGTTGGCGCGTCGCTCCACGTCGGGGCCAAGGGGGCTGGGGTAGCTGCCACCGCGGGCCTTTGCGGGAGCCTGACCAGACAGGGGCGGGGGGCATCACCTGTCAGGCCGCAAAGGCGGGGGGGGGAGCTGCTGCAGATCTGGGGGAGGGCGCAAGGTGATAGTTTTGCCTAAGAGCGCGAAACTCCTTGAGAAAAGATATAGCCGGGCCTTGACCTTGTGACGGTTGCTGGACTTCAAGAGACACTGCAGACTATCCTTGGGGCTGGGCCGTCTTATTGCTCATGGTTTGTTTAATAACTACTTTCCTGTTTTTTTGGTTGTTTCCCACATTACCGCGACAATGTTTCCCTTCCTTAATTAAAAGGATTTTCTAACACCCCAAGATACTCAGTGCCTGCGAGAGGGGAATATTGCCTCTTAGGGGATGGCTACATGGCATTACAGTGTGCAATTTTCGCGCCTGATCTATCAGGGGTGTGATAAAAAACACACCCCTGAACGCTGCAAGAACCAGCGCGAACAGCTCAGTGTATATCAGTGCGCATGCCACTGCCGGAGCATGGCGTCCAGCGCTGCCGCTACATCCCGCTAGAGGTGCTCGAACCACTCACCACGTCAACAGCGCGCAACAGCGGTGCTTCTCGATAATTTCAAACTGTAGCCATACCCTCAAGGACATCCCAAAGGGGTGGTATATAAAATTGTCAGGTCACTGGGTGGGCATTGAGCCAGTTTTGCAACTGTGGTTATTGAATACGAAACCCTAGATAGCTGAACTCGGCCCTTGTTGCTGCTAACTCTCGATGGGCAGACAGGTTACATTAGTCACTGTGTTTGTCTCAGCTGCTAAACGAATTTTAAGACTCTTGCCTAAACCAGGGGCAGATGATTATGTCCCCTTCTATTCAGCACTTGGTGAGGCACCCATCTGGAGTATTAACATCCAGTTTTGGGCCCCCAACAGAAAAAGATTGTGGCATACAAATTGGAAGAGTTCCAGTGAAGGGCAACAAAAATGATTATGGGGGGGCTGGGGCACATGACTTACAGGAGTGGCGGGCCAACTGGTTTATTGTTAGGAGGCGAAAAGGGGGATTTGATAGCAGCCTTCAAACTCCTGAAGGGTGGTTCCGCAAGAGAGGGATGGGAGGCTACGTGCTGTTCTCCAAATGGTTGGCAGATGACAGAATAAGGAGCTGTGGTACCAGTTGCAGCGGGAGGTCTAGGCGGATATAGGAAGAAGACTATTTCACCTAGGAGGCGCGTGAAGCACGGAATGGGTTCCTAAGGGAGAAGAGGTGGAATCTCATCCTACGAGGTTGTCAAGAGCCCAGCCTTGACAAAAGCCCTGCTGGGTGCATTTATTGGGTTGGTCCTGCTTTGAACATGGGGTGGACTACAATACCTTCTGAGCTGGCGTCTTCCAACCAATGCTATGATAAGCCATATGATTAGATTTAGCTCCTTTAATAATCTCAAAGCAAACCTTCACTTCAGAGAGGTTTGAAAATAATGGTTTTAGAGCCATTGCTATTTAATATTCAACCACTGATCCTAATTGGTCCAATGTGAGAGTCCAATGACGAAGTAACTACCTCTTCATAAGCACCTTAGGACAACTAGGCAGTATGTGAGCCAATGTGGGAGATTAACTAGAACGAAGCAATTAGTTAATTGCATTAGTAATAGTAAACTGCATGTCGCCCTGGTTATACTGCTGAATCCGCACTCTTGCCTCTAGGAGGCACTGCTTGTGGGACGTATTGGTGTATAGCACATTCAGTAGCATTGGTCGTGACACTTAAGTTGAATTTCTACTATGTATTATATGTGATTCTGAGTGCATTCAATAAATATGTCGCTTGTTAGATAAGGTGATACTTGGAATGTTGAGAAATCTATCAGGTAAAAAAGTGACTGAAAAAGACTCTAGCAACCCACCTAGTGTCAGTCTAATGCTCCTGGACTTTTGTGAAAGGGGCTCTCCTGTTGAGTCTATTGGAGTCTGCAATGGGTGCCCACTAGGAGAGGGGACGCCTTTCAAATCTCCCAGTTGGCCTTGCAGTGGGTGGGTGGGTCTCTGGAAGCCTGCTCTGTGGCGCGTGACTGGGGAAGGGAGGGGGAGCAAGGGAGAACTCCCCAGATGTCACTCTGAAGATGTGAAAGGAGCCACGTTTCCTCTCCGTCATTCATGTGCCTCGAAACAGCACACCTTGAAACCCATATTCCCTATTGCATCAAATGATATATATTAGTTCATCAGACGAAGCCAGGTCCTATAGATATTCATAGCTGAAAACCCATTTTAGTCGTTCCAAATGTCTATATCATTAGTACTGTCAAACGTATAGGATATGTGGCTGTATGTAGGTTGTGTATCCTGAAGAGACTACTGTAAGTTTTGTTTAGGCGACATACCAAGAAGGTAACAACCCAGGAGAGTTGATTCGCACGACATTAATCAGCAGGGGAGGTATGTAGTCACAAGGGATTTATGAATATCAATGACAGTGAGCAAGCATAGGCACCAACACATATGGGAGACTCCTCTAATGATCCTAGTAGACGCAGTAGCCAGAACCCAGAGGGATGCGGGATGACCCAACCATGACCAGTGAAGCCCACCAGACCTGTTGCATGCAAGCATCTTTCTAGCACGTGGACGCAAAGACAAAGGATAAAAAGGTAACAGTGGAAGCATGCCTTGGTCCGCTCCCTCACTTATGCTGGGAACAACTGGGAACACGAGCAGACAAAGACATACTGAAGAAGAGCTGGTCCGAACGGCTTCAGGGGAAGTCAATGTGTATTAAGAGACGTTGTGGATCAAAGTGGAATGTCCTTAAGTTTTCTCTGAATCTGTGTGGGTGCTACAGTTCCCCCTGCAAGGGTCCAATTGAGAGTGTAGGTGGGACAAAGAGATACAGGTGGCTTCTTGTCCAGCAGAGACTACCAAGGCCAGAGGATAGAGTGTCCAGATTGGAGCTGATGGGGAAATGGGAGAGCCCAGAAATTGGGTCGTGGGCTCCCACCGCCCTCAAGATGGCCTGCCTGAGGTCCTGTTTTTAACCTAACAAGCTTGTTAGACCTAGAATGTTCCTGATTCGATCTAGAATTCTGTTGTAGTACTGACTGTCTGAGGGGTCACGTCTGACGCGAGTATCGGAGGTGCAAGGGACCTCTGTCGCCCCATGGACCTGCCTGGCCAACTCACTGTGATAAAGCACAAACAGTGTGGAAGCGAAGACTAGAAATGCTACCCGAGGTCGTAACAGGACAGGAGTGTGTAGAGCTTCTTGCCCTGGAGAACAGGTCTGCTCAGTGACAGGCAGGTGCTCCACAAGACGACGTCCTGACTGGCTTGGATAGTGGAGTAAGTTCATAAGCACTCGCACAGGAATCCACTTCCACACCATCGCACTTCCAAGCCTCCGCACAGCGCAGACGACACTCCACTCCTATAGCCTTTGCTCTTATCCAGGCATTTAGGAGGCCAACTGGATCTCAATGTTTACTCCAACGACGCGTCGAAGTTCGGCACCTTGCGGAGGCAAGAGCCCAGACATCAGTTTGCCCAGAGAATTCAGGCGTGCAGCCATGTTCTTCTGTGCAGTACAGGCATCACGAGTCTTTTGGCTCTCTTCCAGCGGCTTACTACAGACCATTATAATACACCACCTTAGCCCATCAATCTAGAATTTGAGAAATGCAAGGGGAAAACGAGGCATTCCACACAGTATTCAGAGAAAACATTAACGAACTTTCCATAGTAACACCTGTATATCGACAGTATATATACTTTATAAGGGCTGTAAGAATCATCAAGTACCTTGCTGAAACACATGATACCCAACTGATCCACAGAATTTAAGCAGCACGTTTTTCCCTCAGTGTGAGGGCCTTCTGGTGCTGGGGAACCTAGGTCAGGGGATGAGGGTTCACGTAGGCAGAGGGATGCTCAATCAGGGTTAGGGTGCTGGGAAGAGCGCAGGCTCATGGGTGGAGGAAAGTGGCTGAGGGATAAGGAACGTGGGGGGCAGACAGGCTAAGGCCAGGCGTAGGGTCCAGCAGAGGATCCCACCTCCACCCACATCTCCTGCAGCACACTCGCAGCACCATGGGCCCTCGACATAAGCTCGTAGGTGGCTGTACGGCTCTCTACAGTCACAGAAAGCCACTCGCAACTCTCCCGAATTTATGGTGGGTACTGAGGGGTAGGTGGTTGCCGATCAGTGTGGCCTCCTCCTGCTGCTGCCTAGGTCGCTCAACCCATTAGCCTCACTGGGTATGGGGCTGCCCCGCTTGCCCAGTGTGGGGGCAGGAGTGGGGGACTGCAGGGTAGGTGGCTGGGGGTGGGGTGTCACAAATTAACCTAAGCCCCAGGTGCTCAGGTCAGGAACCCAGCCTCCCCATTCTCCCTGTGGTGGGTGCAGAGGGCTTGGGGGGCGGACTGCTATCACATGTGGCTTCCTTCTCCCCTGCTGCGCTCTACCTTCACCTTGTCACTGGGGATTGGGGCTGCCGCCTGCAGCATTGGCAGGAGTGAGGCGCTGCGAAGAGAGAGGGGAGAAGGGGATGGTGATCAAGGGTACGAAACCTCAGCTGGGGAAGCCACCCAGTACAGCTGCTACAGTGTAAGCCTGAGGTACCATTCAGATGTCCATACCCTGGCCGGAAGTCCCTTGGCGTCTCCTCTCAGGTGGGTTGCTGGGGACAGAAGAAGAGCTCCCAGCAC
>NW_027424600.1:0-6609 GCF_003597395.2 Chelonoidis abingdonii
GAGTTATGGAGAGAAAGGGAGAAATGTGTGAATGACTCTAAAGCCTACTGCTCAGAGCACTCATCCGGATTTAGGAGACCCAAGATCCAGTGACTTATATAGCTAGGAATCAGGTCCACTGACTTCAGTGGACCCACACTCATTTAGACCAACTGAGGTTTTGTCCCAGTGTGTCCATCGGTTATCTGAGCTCAGAATTTCCCAAACCCAAGTTATCTACAGTTCTTTGCTCTGATGTAAACATAAGTCATTTATTTAAGATCATTGACATTACTCAAGAAACTTCAGTTTCCCCAACATTTGCTCTAGACCTGTTTTCACCTCCTTGTTTTCCAAGCTGTAGATAATAGGGTTTATCACGGGAGTCAAGACGCTGTACTGGATGGAGAATATTTCACCCACCGCCAAAGAAGAGACCGAATTGGATCTTGTGTACTGGAGAAAACCTGTCAGGTAAAATAAGCCAACCACAATCAGGTTGGAGATGCAGGTGGAGAAGGCCTTATGCCTGCCCTCGGCAGAGAGTATCCTCAGGATGGTGGAGATGATGTGAATGTAGGAGATCAGGGTAAGAAGGAAGGATCTTGATCCAAATATCAGAACAGAAGTAAGAAGCACCACTTGATTGGTGAGGGTATCAGTGCAGGATAGTTGTAACAGAGGAGAGAGCTCACAGCTGAAATGGCTGATATGATTGGGCCCACAGAAATGCAACTTGAAGGTAAAAACAGTGTTAAGCAGGGCACGGAAGAAACTTCTAGTCCATGCACCACTCACCAGCTGAGCACAGATCCCTTTGCTCATTCTCTCCATGTAACGCAATGGGTCACAGATGGCAGCGTAGCAGTCATAAGCCACGGCTGAGAGAATGAAAATTTCAGCTCCACCTGAGAGGAGGATGAAGAACATCTGAGCAATGGAGCCATTGACAGAAATAGTTTTGCGCTCTGCTAGGAAGTTTCTCAGCGCATTAGGCACCATGACTGAGGAATAGCAGATATCAACAAATGATAAATGGAAGAGGAAGAAGTACATAGGTGTGTGAAGGTGAGAATCAGCTCTTATCATCAGCATGATCACTATGTTACCACCCAGAGTGATTAGGTAAATAATTAAAAACACCGAGAACAGGAAAATCTGCAACTGTGGGTCACCGGAAAGTCCCAGGAGAATAAATTCAGTCACTGTGGTTTGATTTTTCATTGGGATTTATTCAGGAAATCTGTGACCTGGAAGACGAGAGAAAACAAATTAACACTATTCTAGGCTGTACAATGTTTATTTGAAATATACTAAATTAAGTGAGAGAGAAATAGAGAAGCTGGATAGATTTTGTGTGTTTTAATAGACAAAACATGCTGGATACACAAAAGGACTTGGCACCTAACTGCCACTTTAGCTGCCTAAATTGCAGAATCTAGCTCCATTGGTGTTCGTAAAAGCCCTGTTCAGCTGCGATTAGTAGACAGGCTGATGTGGGGGTCCCTAATTCTCTCCTCTTTAATCTGATGCAATCTAGCTCAAATATTAGAGAGGAAGCATGGCAGGGTTACTGGATACTTGGTTTTGTGCATCCGGGATAGGTCTCTAACCATCAGGCTATACAGTTAGTCTCTCTCTCTCTATGTCTTAATGTTTCTTTAATCCGGCCTTATGACTTCAGCAGAGCTACAACTGAGGTACACCAGCCTGGGAACTGACAGATTCACTCCAGTGTAACAACTATGGCCAATTTACAACAGCTGGGCATGTGGACAAATGTATAAAAAGAATCTTTCTCTATTGCTTTTTGTCACTTGTTCTAGACTATTTTGTTGGAAACCGATTATAATCTCTGTAGTATCTAATTGGATTCTTACCTATTAAAATCATTAGGATTTTTCAAGAGAAGAAGAAATGAATGTGACAAGCAAACATTCCCTCGGCACAGTGACATAATTTTGAAAAGAAGGAGCCTGATAGAAAATTAATGGGACTTTTGTTCCTAAGTCATTTTAAACTCTAACTGAATGAGGCTTTTGATTCATTGTTCTGCACATCAGAATAGAGGCTTTACATATAGAGAATCTATCCTGCCCCCATGGAAGTCAGTGGTTATTTTGACATCAGTTTTCATGAGGAATGGAATGAAGCAATGTTCTCTCCAATGTCCAATCTATTATTAATCTCCATATGATCTCAGAGAAAAAATAACCTCTTTCATTATCAACTCACTAGAAAAATACCTAAGCAGAGAGGTGGACCTTGTACTAGATTCTGAATGTGAACACAGGCAGACTCTGTGTCAAAGGGAATTGGCCAATCTATAAGAAGTACCTGTTTCTATTACATTTTATAATTTTGTAGGCCAGTGCTTTCTAACTTTTCATTTGCAGACCTGTAACAATTTAAAATGCAGGTGCAGATCTCTTTGGAAATCTTAGGCATGGTCTATGGAACTACCAGTTGCGGACCAAGTTGAAAACCACTATTGTAGAGTATTTAATATCTATAGTTACCTTATTGAATTCATCCCTATTAAAATATCTAGGATTTCTATAACAAAATAATAAAACTCCAGAAACTAGAAATACTGGTTTGGCACAGGCTGACAATCCAATCAAATACAGAGAATATTAGCAAAATTGATAAATATTACAACTGCCATGAAGAAAGCTCAGAAGATCTTAGCTGTATGACAGGCTCCTCCACTGCCAAAGTGTGGTGTGTGGAAGTGGGTAACTCCAGGTTGATATCATGCAACTGTGCAAACAATTCAAGAAAACCAGTGATCATTTTCAGCCAAAGAGGGAAAAGAACTCATAGTGCAAGAAGTGACCTAAGGTTGAATTTTGGCAAAACAAAAGAGAGAGGCTGGAGTCCATGAATGCTCCAAGACTTGAAGGAGAGAAACGACAACACCGAGAAAAAAAATAACTTTTCTTCATTATCAACTTATGAGACAAATACCTAAGCAAAGAGGTGGACCTTGTACTAGAATCTGAATGTCCACACAGGCAGATTGTGTGCAAAGTGAAATTTCACAGTTAGAAATGTAAATATTTGGGTATCCCAAGGATCTGTACTGGGACCTATTGCTCTTCAACATAGTTGTAAATTATTGGAAAAAGTTGTAAATGATACAAAATTTTTGCATGTGGGTACAAAATTATTCAAGATAGTTAAGCCCAAAGCAGACTGAGAAGAGTTACAAAGGGATCTAACAAAACTGGTAACTGGTGACAAATGGCAGATGAAATTCAATGTTGATTGATGCAATATCTAATCATATTGGAAAATATGATCTCATCTATACATAAAAATGATGTGATCTAAATTATCTGTTACCCCTTAAGAAAGAGATCTTGGAGTCATCATGCATAGTTCTCTGAAAACATCGGCTCAATGTGAAGTAAAAAACAAAAAAAAGCTAAACAGAATGTTAGGAACCATTAAGAAAGGGATAGGTAATAAGACCGATAGTATCAGAATGCCACTATATAAATCCAGGGCACAATCCACAGTTGAATACTTTGTGCAGTTCTGTGGCAGCCCCATTCTCAAAAAAAAACAATACATTAAAATTTAAAAAAGTAGAGAAGGGCACCAAAAAAAAATGATGGGTATGGAACAGCTTTCCATATGAGGAGAGATTAAAAAGATGTTAGCTTGGAAAAAGGTGACTGAAGGGGGATGTGATATAGGTGTATAAATCATGAATGGTGTGGAAAAAGTGAATGGAAAGTGTTATTCACCCCTTCACATACCACAGAAACCAGATGAGTTCATGAGAGGATAGGTCATCAATTTCTATTAGCCAAGTTGGTCAGGGATGTCACCCCATGCGCTGGGTGTCCCTAAACCACTGACTGCTGGAAGCTGGGATTGGACAACAGGGGATGGATCACTTGATAAATTGGCATGTTCTGTTGACTTCCTCTAAAGCATCTGGCACCAGCCACTATTGAAGACAGGATACTGTGCTAGACGGACTATTGGTCCAAACAAGTAGGGCCATTTTTACATTCTTATTAAAACTAAGTGTCTTCTCCAGAGAATGTCCTACTTCCAACCTATACCCTCCGTATGCACCCCTCCCCCCACACACAATTCAAAAAAATAGAAATTACTGCTAACATTCACCAACTGTCTTAGTTTCTCTGCCCTGATAAATAGTGAGAAAGCAAGCTGTTTGATTCAAGTAGTTGCTGGGCTGCTAATCATGGCCCTATGCTGTGAACTGACTCTGTGTTGAGCAGACTGCAGCTTCCCAGCAGAAGTCAATGGGAGACGATAGAGAGACCCACCCCGAGATGAGGTGTGTGGGGGGAGTTAAAATCAGGTCCTTTGAAATGGAAGGGATAAAAATTTATAAAAAGGAATAAAAATTTGGATCAACTCACTTGACTTTTTAATATGGATCTTTAATATGGTGAGATCATTCTGACCTGTGGTTTTTGCTTTCTGTTTTCTCAGTCTGTTTATCTACCTACTTACTTAACAGAACAAAAGATTCTCTATGGAGCCTAATCAGCTCTGTCTTTAAACAGTGGAGAGGGACAGGTCCTCACCTCTCTCTTGATGCCTTCAAATCATCACAGGTTAAGTACAGTTCTACAGCCCTTTAGTCATACAATAAGAACAACATTTCATCCCCCGCCCCGCCCTCACATTCAAGTGTTTGTAACCCAACCCCAGCCAAAATCTATCACTTGGACAACACAGCTCTGTTTGCTGGATACCTAGGTAGATTAGGTTTGAATGTAAATATAATCTGGACCTGACGCCTTTCCCCACAGCCCCCAGCTCATCACTAGCTGTCAGGGAGAGCTCATTTAGACTTTGCTTACAAATCATTATTTGAAATTATTAGGTTGGCCAACATCACTGAAATGAATGCACCGACATCAATAAAAAACACAGCTGTATAAGGAAGCAAGGAAGCTAGTCTATGTTCATACTTTTTTAAAATTTATTATACTTTTTCAGATACACATATTTATCATACACTCTATAAGCTTTTAAAGTGTGTATTAATGTTTCAGTTTAAATTCAGATTTCCAAACAGTCACTAAATTGGTATGTAACTAGCTCATAAAAACTTGGGGGTTGTTGGGGAAAATCAAGGGGTGTGTACACCCCCCCGGGAGGGGTGTTAGGGAAATCACTGGAGTGGAGCAAACAGCCTTTCCTGAGCTGACTCCAAGACTAAAATCTAATTTCCTGAGAACTATTTAAATGCTGTTTTGTTCCCACTGGGAAAGTTCCCTGAAGTTCAATCTCTGTAACAAGCTCCAAGTAACACTGGGTTGGTCAGTACTTAGCAATGCTCTGTAGTGCCTAAAAATGAAGAGTAATTAAGTTTGGATTATCAAAGGATTTAGGTACCCAATCTCAGCAACAGTCAATAAAAAAGACAGGTATTTAGGCTCCTATATTTTCAAAACAGCCTAAGGAGCTAGACATCCTAATAGCAAATTATTTCATCTCCTCTACACTCCTTTGAAGCTCCAACCATAATATATAATTATCGCAAAACGACAACATAGACAGATAGCCTTAAACTTCCCTAATAAATGGACACAGGCTAGGGAATGAGGAAAAGGAGTAAATGGACTGTATATTATGGCAGTAAACAGCCATTGAAGCAGAGGAGATAAATTGTAATTTTTTTTCAAATGAATCATTTATTCACCAAAAAGGAAGTTTTAGTTGACTCAAAATTATTCATGATTTTAACAGAAATTTTGCTGAATTGTTTCAACCAGAAAAATAAATATTGGGCTAAATTCACAAAATAGAAGGAGGAAGAGGAGTCCCTCTGCTGCTGCTTTTCTTGTAACTTCAGTCCATTGGTTAGGTCGCTCTCTTTGCATGTAGGGGACCATGGTTCTCTTCCCATGGCTACCTGTTTTGGGGGCAGAGATCTCCCATTTCTGAGGCAAATGTCTTAATTTCTGGGCTGTAAAGTATTCTGGAGTATCAAAGCTATTCCACATTGTATAAATAATTTAATAAAATACTCAGTGGATCACAGAGTTGAACCTACCAAAGGAGTCCTCTAACACTGAGCTACATTGTAATTTTCCTCAAGCTTTCTAGCCCAATGACAGCTTCCATAGGAAAGCTTGAGAAAACTCCACTCCAGTGTACCTATATACTGGTGGTTAGAGCCTTCAGCTCGGAGGTAGAAGTTTCAGTCCCTGCTCTACAGGTGGTAGAATGAGGAAGTGAACCCACATCTTCCAGAACACCAGTAATTAACACTGGGCAATGGCTGGAAGAGGGAGCACCACCTCCTCTTTCAGACATTTTGGTCAATCAAGACCCATTGAATTGTGTTCTACATAATTGAGGTGCTTCTGGCAATGCCTCTTGCGGTTTCCATTTCATGAGGGAAAATGCTGTAGTTTGTTGTATTGGGGAAACATTCATGGTGCTCTCAGGCAACTTGATTTTGTTTTTCCTTGTTTTGTTGTTTGCCTTAAGGTCCTCCTGAGAAGAGTGTGATTGTGATCTGTGTATGTAAAGCAATGGAGGTGGGGATTTTTCAAAAGAGCCAATGGGATTTAGGCACACAACTTGCATTGAAATGCAATTTTCACTCAGTCAGTGGGAGTTTTACAGGGA
>NW_027424601.1:0-7679 GCF_003597395.2 Chelonoidis abingdonii
CCCGTGCCAATTCAGCGTTCAATGCGGTGTAGCGATGCCCGTTATAGGCGTAGCTCCACGCTGGGGCGCGTTATGGGAATTCTGCTCCATTCCATCGCTGTCTCGCCGTCTAGCATAGCTGCTCCTCCTCATCTCCTGCCATTGCAGTTCATTGTCAGTATTAGTCGCCGAGAGTAACGCGGTGTTGGGACAACGGTCGGATCCGTTTCTTGATCATCGGGTCCATGATTGCTAGTGCTATGGCGTTTCGCTCAATGCACGCGCAGGCGCCAAGGGTTGTCTTGCTGGCCTTCCAAAGGGAGGGGTGGGCTTGTAGCCGCACCATCCGGGGGCCTGTATATTTGCCCCATGGAGGCACTGTGCTTCAACACGGAAGTGGGACTATGGGAATAGCTCAGGAACAGGGCTACACAGTTGGCACGCTCCTTGAACACTCGTGGTAGCTTTGACCATGGGACATAAGCAATCGATTTTTTGATCGCACTGTGACGCGCAAACGTTCTTATAACATCGGTTTTGTACATCGGTTAACTATTTTCGAACTAATCTGGCAGTGTAGATGTACCCTAAGCACCATCTCTTGATCACTGTTCCCAACTTTCCAAGCTCAGCCCTTGCTGTGCTGCCACTCCCGCTAATGTTGCTTTGCCACCGTGGTTTGGCTACCCTACCTCAGGCCAAGACCATGCCTTGTCGCCAGGTAGTGCACAGACTGGGGAGCACTGCAGCAGTGCACTGCGGTCAGGCCGAGGATCCTGGATGCTGTGAGGGAGCTGGAAGGGTCTACATGTCTGCGACCTGCTGGGCTCAGAATCTGATTCAGCTGCATTTGGACAGGAATACATACATTCATCTCACACCTGCAGAAGGAATCGCCTGAAGGGCTTGTCTGGTGAGGAGCTGGCAGCTTGTGACGGGACAATTTACTTAGACAAACATCGTACTAAATTCCAGAGGCCCTCAGGTCTCAGTGTGCACTGAAGGGCTGTTCCGTGAGGTGTATCAGGAATTCAGATTAATTATTAGATTCCAGCACAAGGGACACTGCGATACTTAGGTCCCAGTGGTTTCAAGACTATTCTACCATTGTGGGCTGCATCGAACTACGCTGTGCAGGCGGAGGATGTCATGGGTTGATGCTCTGTGTGATTGGCCACAATTGAGAGCCATTGGTCCTGGTCTTGCCCTTCGACTATAACACATTACAGATAACTGCCCAAATCACTTCTAAAGCAGCTTCTTTAACATCCAGTTTGAGTTTTAAATTGTCAGTGATGGGCATTACACGTGACCCTGGTAAATTGTTCAATGGTTTATTACTCTAGTTGTTAAAATATATGCAACCCTCTGCCTGCAGCCAGCCCCTGCCTGCCTACACCCCCTGCCCACAGCCCCTGTCACCCTGGCCCCCTGCCGCAGCCACCCGCTACCTGTCTTCAGCTCCTGCCCCAGCCAGCCCCTGCCGCACCTCCCTCCCCACAGCCAGCCTCTGCCTGTCTTCACCCCCTGCCCACAGCTGCCCTGACCCAGAGACGCCCTGCCGGTCTTCACCCCCTGCCCTCAGCCACCCTGACCCAGCCGGCCCCTGCCCGCAGCCAGCCTCTGCCGCACCTCCCTCCCCAGAGCCACCCTGCCCCATCCCCCCTCCTGCACCTCCCTCCCCACAGCCACCCTGCCCCATTCCCCCTGCTGCACCCCCCTCCCCACAGCCAGTCCCTGCCGCACCCTACCCCTGCTGCACCTCCCTCCCCACAGCCAGCCTCTGCCTGTCTTCACGCCCTGCCCACATCCACCCCCTGCCCACAGCCGCCCTGACCCAGACATGCCCTGCCGGTCTTCACCCCCTGCCCAGAGCCAGCCCCTGCCGCACCTCCCTCCCAACAGCCACCCTGCCCCATCCCCCCTGCTGCACCCACCTCCCCACAGCCAGCCCCTGCCGCACCCCCTGCCCACAGCTGCCCTGACCCAGACACGCCCTGCCGGTCTTCATCCCCTGCTTGCAGCCACCCTGCCCGCAGCCACCCCCTGACCTAGCCACCCCCTGCCCGCAGCTGCCCTGACCCAAACAGCCCCTGCCGCACCTCCTGCCATATCCCCCTGCCTACAGCCACCCTCTGCCCATCTTCACCCCTTGCCGCATCCCCCTGCCCACAGCCACTCTCTGCCCACAGCCAGCCCCAGCTGCATCTCCCCTGCCCACAGCTATGTCCTTGTCTTCACCCCTGCCGCACCTCCCTGCCGTACCTTCCTGCCCGCAGCCACCCCTTGGCGCACCCCACTGCCCACAGCTACGTCCCTGTCTTCACCCCTGCCGCAGCTCCCTTCCCCACCTCCCTGCCCTCAGCTAGCCCCTGCCGCACCTCCCTGCCCGCAGCCACCCCCTGCCGCACCTCCCTGCCCACAGCCACCCCCTGCCGCACCCCCCTACCCACAGCTACATCCCTGTCTTTACCCCCTGCTGCACCTCCCTGCTGCACCCCCTGCCCGCAGCCACCCCCTGCCGCACCCCCCTGCCTGCAGCTACGCCACTGTCATCACCCCCTGCCACACCTCCCTGCCCACAGCCACCACCTGGCGCATTCCCCTGCCCCAGCCAACCCCTGCCGTAACCCCTGCCCACAGCTACGCCCCGGTCTTCACCCCCTGCCGCACCCCCTTGCCCCAACCAACCCCTGCCGCACCTCCCTGCCCCAGCCAGCCCCTGTCACACCTCCCTGCCCACAGCCACCACCTGCCGCATCCCCCTGCCCCAGCCAGCCCCTGCCGTGCCTCCTGCCCACAGCTACGCCCCTGTCTTCACCCCCTGCTGCACCCCCTGCCCATAGCTACCCCCTGCCCACAGCCCCTGCCTGCACCTCCTACCCCAGCCATCCCCTGCCCACAGCCACCCCCTACCGCACCCTCTGCTCCAGTCACCCCCTGCCGCACCTCCCTGCCCACAGCCACCCCCTGCCGCACCCTGCTGCCCAAAGCTACGCCCCTGCCTACAGCCATCCGCTGCCTCTCCCCCCTGCCCACAGCTACGCCCTGTCTTCACTCCCTGCCGCACCTCCCTGCCCCAGCCCCCTGCCCCAGCCAGCCCTTGCTGCATCCCCCATGGCCACAGCTTCACCCCCTTCGCACCCCCCTGCCACACCCCCTGCTCACAGCCAGCCCCTGCCTGTCTTTACTCCCTGCCGCAGCCACCCCTTGTCTGCACCCCCTGCCCCAGCCAGCCCCTGCTACATCCCCCTGCACCAGCCAGCCCCTGCCGCATCCTCCTACCCCAGGCAGCCTCTGCTGCATCCCCCTTGCCCACAGCTGCACCCCTGTCTTCACAGCCTGCCGCATCTCCCTCCCGTACCCCCCTGCCCACAGCCAGCCCCTGCCCGTCTTCATCCCCTGCCGCACCCCCCTGCCCGCAGCCAGCCCCTGCCGCACCCCCCTGACCACAGCTACGCCCCTGTCTTCACCCCCTGCCGCACCTCCCTGCAGGATCCCCCTGCCCTAGCCAGCCCCTGCCGCACCTCCCTGCACATAGCCACCCCCTGCTCGCACCCCATGCCTGCACCGTCTACCCCAGCCAGGCCCTGCCACAACTCCCTGCCACACCCTCCTGCCCACAGCCAGCCCCTGCCCGTCTTCACCCCCCTGCCACACATCCCTGCCTGCACCTCGCTGCCCTCAGCCAGCCCCTGCCTGCACCTCGCTGCCGTCAGCCAGCCCCTGCCTGACTTCGCTGCCAAGCGCCTGCTCAGCCAGCCCCGCACCCCACTGTGCCCATAGACACATGCTGCATCTCTCTGCCCCAGCCAACCCGTGCGCGACTCTCTTGCCACAGCTACGCCCTGTCTTCACTGCTGTAGTGCCTCCCTGTCCACAGCCACGCCCCTGTCTTCACCCCCGCCGCAGCTCCCTGCCCGCACAGCCATCCCTGCCGTCCTGCCATGCCACACGCCTGCCCGCAGCCTCCTGCTGCACGCCCTGCCGCAGCCAGCCCCTGCGCACCTCCCCTGCCGCACTCTACCCTGCCCCCCTGCTGCACCCTACCCTGCCCCAGCCACCCATGCCGCACGCTCCCTGCACACAGCCCAGCCTCTGCCGCAGCCGCTCCTGTCTCCAGCTAGCCCTGCCCTGGCCTGTCTGCAGCCAGCCCTGTCACTGGTGCCCTGCGTTCCAGAGGCAGTACCTTACACACCTGCTTCAATGAGGGGGAAGGAGCAGCTGAGACCATACGTGCAACCGTAGGTGGACTAGACAGCAGGTTTGAAAATCGAGACTGGAGTTGGGGTGGTAATAGGAGCTATATAAGAAAAAGACCAAAATCGTAGCTGTCCTATAAACAGGACTTCTGGTCACCCCTAGCACCCCAGGGAGTGGCAGGGACCTACCATGTGAACAGAGCTCCTTTCTAGTTCAGGCCTATCTTTTTAAAACAGAAACTTTAGGTAGGAAGGTTAACATACATCTGTATTTTTCCTGGAGATGTCAGGCTTCTTTGGATTGCTTAAATCGCCATCTGGGCGGATTTTAAATTTAAATTATGCTTCCTGGGAAAATACGGTTACGCTTAATCGGTAACTTCTGATTTACAAAAATACATACTGTAGGTCAAAGCATCCATTAAATAGAACCCTTTTTCTCCTATCAAGAAGCCGAACCGATTGTTTAAGATTTATATAGCTCATCAGTATATAAAACTTACATATTTTTTAAACTTTAAAGCCCAACGCTCACCTGATAAAAACAAAACAACAAAGGACCAAGCTTCAGGAGAAAAAAGAAATGCTGCAGAGTTCCAGCACAGAGTGGGGCTATGCCGGGTTTATTACAACCCAATGCGGCATGTCCTGATTATCTGCCTTGGGCGGCGGGTGGCATATGTGTGCATTCGGTGCAAGGAGCTCCTGGCCTCAGAACTGTGTACAGGCTTTGGATACCAGTAGTGGCTAACTGTGAGGAGCTGAAGGGAGACAGAGAAGTAACTAATAGATGAGACTTTCCCGGGACACGTAGAATGGTTCACCCCTAGTCTCTGACATGCCTCTGTGCTATGAGGAGGATGTAGTCTCAGGAATGAGAACATCAGCTGGAGAGAGGGACAGATCCATAGTGTGGGACTCTCCTTCCAGTGATGATGTGATATCTCCACTGAGGATGCCTCTCCGGGAGAGGAACTCCGTTCTTAGAAGAGACGGGCAATTAGTAATGGGCTACTATGATATTAGAAACATAGCTCGTTGTGTTTGCGATGATCGGGAGACAGTGCTAGTGGATTTGGCCTGCCTGGTGTGAAGGTTGTCAGATCTCTTGAGACATCTAGATAGACAAGCTTTTGGTGTGTTGGTGCTGGGGAGGGAGTTAGTTGGTCTGATACAGTGTAGGTTTACCAAGTCTAGGTGTGTGAGTTATATGGACCTGTGTGGCGTATATTACCAATCATTTCAGGAGTGTGAGCCAGACTCCTCCAGATTTTGGAACTATTTATTTATCAGAGCGTGTCCCAATGCCACTGGATGGACTGGGTAATCGCACCCGGGCCCGTTCTTTGGGGGGCTCTGTGCTTTGGGGAGGTGGGGTGGTAGGGCAGCCTTGGTCAAGTTAGCAGGGGGCTTTGACACTGGAAGCAGTGAGGCGACCGGCACAGCCCCACACCCTGCCACTTCACACCCCACCCCTCAACTCCACTCCTTTCCTCAGCCCCCACCCTGCCTCTCCCTACCTCTGCTCTGCACTCGCACAACGCCTCCCTGCTGGCCTCCTTCCACCCTTCGCCCCAGCCCCCACCCCTGCCTTCCTCTTTCCAGCTTCTGCCCCCCTTCCCCGAGCGACATCGGGAGCCGGTGGGGCAGGGTGGGCTGCTTGCTGTTGCTGGCACCAGGCCCCCCTGCTAACTCCAGGCTGCCCTGGACCCTGCACCCACATGAAGTACAGGGCCTTCCAAAGCCCCTGGTCAGTCCTATTGACGCGACGGCTCTGCTTGGACCCATTCTGGGCACCACCAAAAATTATACAAACCTAGCATCCATGGTACCAATGACATAGGGAAGGATAGGAGAGTGGACTTGGAGGCCAAATTTAGGCTGCTAGGTAAGAGATTGAAGTCCAGGACCTCCATGGTAGCATTCTCTGAAATGCTTCCAGTTCCATGCACAGAGCCAGTTAGACAGGCAGAACTGCTGGATCTCAGTACATGGAAGAGATGATGGTGTAGGGAGGAGGGGTTTAGATTTGTTATGAACTGGGAAAACTTTTGGGAAAGAGGGGGCCTATATAGGAAGGATGGGCTCGACCTAAACCAAAATGGAACCGGATTGCTGGCACTTAAAATTAAAAAATTCGTTGAGCAGTTTTTAAACTAAGGGCAGCGAGAAAGCCAACAGGTGCTGAGAAGCACGTGGTTCAGACAGAGACATCACTTAGGGGAGGATCTATTAATGGAGATTCTCTATGTCCTAGTAAGAAGAGGATGGAAGATGAAAAAATACAGGTAGAATCTGCTGAGAATGAAATGAAATGAAAAAAAGTCCCATTCAATTACATCATGTAATGGCAGACAGCTAAAAAGTGACAAGGTTTTAAAGCGCTTCTATACCAGTTCTAGAAGTCTAAATAGTAAGACGTGTGAACTACAGTGCCTCGTATTAAATGAGGATATTGATACGAGAGGCATCACAGAAACTTGGTGGAATGAGGATAATCAATGGGACACAGTAATACCAGGGTACAAAACACATTGGAAGGACAGAAGAGGTCGTGCTGGTGGGGGAGTGGCACTATATGTGAAAGAAAGCGTAGAATCAAACGAAGTCAAAATTTTAAATGAACCAAACTGTCCCATAGAATCTCTATGAATAGTAATTCCATGCTCTAATAATAAGAATATAGCAGTAGGGACATATTACCAATCACCTGACCAGAATGCTGATAGTGACTGTGAAATGCTCAAGGAGATTAGAGAGGCTATTAAAATAAAAAACTCAGTAATAATAGGGGATTTCAACTACCCCCATAGTGACTGGGTACATGTTGCCTCAGGATGGGATGCAGAGATAAAGTTTCTTGACACCTTAAATCACTGCTTCTTGGAGCAGCTAGTCCTGGAACCCACAAGAGGAGAACAAATTCTTGATTTAGTCCTAAGTGGAGCATAGGATCTGGTCCAAGAAGTGAATATAGCCGGACTGCTTGGTAACAGTGACCATAATATAATTAAATGTAACATCCCTGTGGCAGTGAAAACACCACAGCAGCATTTCATTTCAGAAAGGGGGACTAGACAAAAATGAGAAAGTTAGTGAAACAGAAATTAAAAGGTACAGTGTCAAAAAGTGAAATCCTTGCAAGCTGCATGGAAACTTTTCAAAGACACCATAATAGAGGCTCAACTTAAATATATACCCCAAATTAAAAAACATAGTAAGAGAACCAAAAAAGTGCCCCCATGGTTAAACAACGAAGTAAAAGAAGCAGTGAGAGGCAAAAAGGCATCCTTTAAAAAGTGGAAATTAAATCCTAGTGAGGAAAATAGAAAGGAGCATCAACTCTAGGAAATTAAGTGTAAACATAATTAGGAAGGCCAAAAAAGAATTTGAAGAACAGCTAGCCAAAGACTCAAAGTAATAGCAATTTTTTTTTTAAGTACATCAGAAGCAGGAAACCTGCTAAACAACCAGTGGGGCCGCTGGACAATCGAGATT
>NW_027424602.1:0-7920 GCF_003597395.2 Chelonoidis abingdonii
GTGACAAAAGGCAAAACAGGGTCCATGGTTGCCAAGCTATGGCGTCTGCCAGGGCAATCCAGGGGAAAAAGGGCGCGAAATGATTGTCTGCCGTTGCTTTCACGGAGGAAGGATTGAGTGATGACATTTACCCAGAACCGCCCGCAATACTGTTTTTGCACCATCATACATTGAGATCTCAACCCAGAATTCCAATGGGTGAGGGAGACTGTGGGAACTATGGGATAGCTACCCACAGTGCAACGCTCCAGAAATTGACGCTAGCCTCGGTACATGGACGCACACCACCGAATTAAGGTGCTTAGAGTGGTCGCATGCACTCGAGTTTATACAATCTGTTTTACAAAACCGGTTTATGTAAAAGCGGAATAATCCCGTAGTGCAGACATACCCTTAGAGATCAAGAGCCAGCATCACTACGATTTAAGATGCAGCCACCATCTTAGCCTACAGTGGGACAAGAGCCACTAACAGGAGAGGGATCAGGAGCTGCCACTGAGATCAGAGCCCCAAGCAGGCAAGGACTGCCCAGGAGAGATGGAGAAGCAGAAGAATAGGAACAAGAGAACATGTGTCTGGATAGCATGTGCAGAGATTGAGGTGAATAATATTCTCAGATTGCTTTTGTTTTCAATAACCCCACTCTGACAGCACACTCATTTCAATGGATATCTATTGTTTTATATGGTGATCACGGCAGTACTGCAGCACTTGACTAACAGGAGTGAAAAAATCCATATGATCTTTGTAGATCATGTACCCACTCCTGCTAACATTTACTCAAGTGCTTCACTTAAGCTTGAGGAATCCAAACGAAGTACAGAGGGGTACTGTAAAATTAAGCTAGACCCCAAGTGTTTACAAGATTGGGGCTTTAATTAGGTTCTCACATTGGCAAGTCTCATTCTTCCACATATATAAAATATTTTAATGTTTATATAGGTTATAGAAGTTCCAAACAAATCTTTTTTTTTTATACTCGCTAAGGATGAAAGCTGTTCTTACCACATCAAAATCTCTTACATTTGTTAAACTAAATACATATTTTTTTTTCAGAGAAAGCTTAGACTAAAATCAATACCCATCTTTAAGGCAGTCTATATAGTTGAAGGGATATAGTAAACAGATATGCCTCTCAACAAGAAAAACCCTTCTCTTGTTATGTAAACTAAGAACAAAGACACTCCAGATAAAAATTTATTTATTCCAGGTTAATGTACAAATATCGCCCTTTTGCTGCACGAAAAGTACTATATACAATATTTGTCTATTCATAAAACAGTGCATGACTAAGACGATTATCTAGGTGTCAGTACATACGGAATTGATTCAAGTTGTTCTCATTGGCTTCAAAGGACTTTGAATCAGGCCGTAAGTGAATTAAGAATTTTAAGTATATAAAAATATGATTAGTCTTTTCATTGCCACATTCATAGTTTTTAGCCTCTTTATGTGCAAAGATGGGTCATTAGTTTTGTTTGAGAACATGCATAATTAGTTAAGTACCACATAATTAGTTAGTTAAGAACTTGAAGTTCAATAGTACTCCAAACCTTTAAAGATTTCAAGAGAATATTATTCCATAAGAGCTATTAGGATTATTCTTTCTGACAACAAATAGCACTAAGATTTAGAAGGTTATATCTCAGTTTCTCATTAAATTGCTTTACTTATGCATTGCTAAATACAATTTAAAAGATAGCTCAATATGAGACTTTTGAAACCACTTATTACTCCCATCTCTTCTACAGTAATTAAACTCATGGGTCACATGATTAAGGGGCTTGATCCTACAAAAACCACTGCCAGTCCCTTATATGAGTACTTCCACTGAAGCCAAGTAAAGATTCACAGCATCAGACCTGAAGAATTCCCTCCCAGCTCCTTAATATCACCTTATTCCGCTTGTTTAGAACTTGAGATTTCAAGTTCTAAACCACAGATAATGAACTCTGTGCACCCCATAACACAGCATTTAAAGAGCTGGAATCTTGTTTTGATTCATTGAACAAGGTTACTTCAGTTACTGAGAGAGAAACAATCTACTCAGAAATGAGAGGTGAGGGGATTTAGCAAAGGGCGAATGCAGTTTTATTCTTAAAAATATTCATTGAGCACTGACAACATGCTTGGTCCATTACAGAAGAGAGGAAGTAAGAGTCCCTGTCATCTAACATACAATACAAATGCAAATTCCACTATGTAATTTATACCCTCAAAAAGGATTAATCTTATTGAACAAATTAAAACCAAGATACTTCCTAATTCCCTAATCTTCAGCTCGTTACAGAAACCAGCTCAACTGTTTCTGCAATTTTCCACAAACACTGCAGTTTCCAGAATGCTTTTAGGAACATATTTTATAAATACTATAGTTCAATGATGTGCTACTGTGCTAACAAAGCAATACNGGTCCATCAATGGCTATTAGCCAGGATGGCCAGGAATGGTGTCCCTAGCCTCTGTTTTCCAGATACTGGGAATAAGCGACAGGATGGATTACTTGATGATTCCTTGTTCTGTTCATTTCCTCTGAGGCACCTGGCATTGGCCACTGCAGGAGACAGGATACTGGGCTAGATGGACCCTTGATCTGACCTAGTAGGGCCATTTTTATGTTCTTATCAATGGGCATTGGGACTGGACCCAGGATGCTCCGCGACCCCCTCCTCCTTCCCACAAGTCTTAGCAGCAGAAGAGAAAGAGTTGCTCGGTGGGATTTCTGCCCAGAGTGCACAGCTCCAAATAGCACCGCAAGTGCCGCAAGTGTGAACACGCTATTGCGCTGGCAGCTGTCAGTGTGAACACACAACAGCGGTTTTCCTTCTGAGCTCTCTGAGCAGCGCTGTAACTGCCAGCGTTGTAATTTTGCCAGTGACTAAGTTTGCCCTTAGTCAGGTGGCTTAACCACAGGCTATCCTTCGTCTATAAGGACATTGCTCAAAACAAGGCTGAGGCGTTAATTCA
The DNA here is from genome assembly GCF_003597395.2 of Chelonoidis abingdonii. Taxonomy (NCBI): domain Eukaryota; kingdom Metazoa; phylum Chordata; order Testudines; family Testudinidae; genus Chelonoidis; species Chelonoidis abingdonii. Next base: position 2,968 of record NW_027424602.1, read on the forward strand.
GCAAAGCACTTAAGCACGTGCTAAAAGCAAAACGTGTGGCTGAATCAGGACCTATGTAATTTGGTGCCAGTTATTTGCCCAGCTCTGTCTCTGAGCCACCTAAGCCTACTCTACTGCCCACGAACACCTACAAAGCATCCGATGCATTGTCCATATAGCTCTGAGGCCGCACAATACCCCAACCTCCTGTGCAAAACATCTAAAGCCTTCCACACAAGGCAGCCACTTGAAAAGCTGCCTGGCTCGTGCTTGCTTTTTTTCTTACCCGTGCCCATATTGATATAAATGATAGGTTTGCTACAGGCATGCTGTAACTCTGGTGAGCGTATCCCTAGAAATAACACAGTTTAGCAGTGGGAGGTCTGGGGTTTGAGCAGAGTGAATAAACATGCAAGGACTGAGAGCTGCTATGCTGTCCAAGGAAAATCAAACATAAATAAAGCTTTCCAGCCCAGAGGTGCTTATTGATATCAGGCTGGCTGCATATTTCCTGATGCAATAGATGGGATGGAAAGGGATTATTATTATTTTTTTTGACATCACCGGGCCCCTCTCTTGAAATTCACAGGATGACAAAACCTTTTCTTTGCTTGAACTAAGGTCTGGGCTGCACTCTGCATAATGACCTCTCCTGGAACTCGAACGAACTGCCACAGTGCTGGAGCAATTAGGTTCCACTTTGGGCAGGGTGATTCATGCTTCAATAAATTCAATTTCAACAAGGCATAATTATGGTGAGTCACATAGTCACAGATTAATCACGGCACCTCCCATTTAGCAGTCAAAACAGTCGAGGGATCCAAAGAGGCTGTTTGCTGCCCCTGCAAATGATGAAGAGGGGCAAGATTTCTAATGGCTTGATCCTGCTTTGGTGCTTCTGCGTTGTGTGTGGGCCTCCAGAGTTCTCCAGGAAGGGCCCTCTCTGGGTTGCAGGTAAATGCGTGTTTCATGCTCTAGCATGGACTTCCCCTGTTACTATATGTTTGAGACCTGAATCTGAAACACACTGAACAGCACAAACTCAGTGACCTCAGCAAGGACCCCTGAGTCTTTTGTTCGGTGCTGATCACCCTTGGACTTCAGGGACGATGCTCAGCACCTTGCCTGACTGGGTCCCTGATTGGTAACATTAAAACTCAAGCACTGTGAGTTCTTCTTCAGTCCTACTTTTCCAGGACTGCTCCCTAGATCTTCATCACTGCTTGCTTGGGTGCATCAAAAGTGGCCGAGCCACCAGACATGATAACCAGGCAGTGGACTTCAGTGCTGGACTCCCGCACAGCTGTGATGCAAGCCTGTACCCTCATAGTCCATAGGAAACAGCCTTAGGTGGTCATTCATAAGGAAGTCTCTATAGTTCACCGACATAGCAAGAGCCCATGCTAAGATCATTGCAGCTGGATGTCACTCTTTGCCTCCCTTCTACACTTGCCACAAACACGAACAGGTAAATTCCACCTTTGTGATCAGGGAATTTGCAGCTGACCTTTACCATCCACTGGGTAAGGATGTGTTTCCATATGCTGCAGCCCAACTCATTCTATGCAATCGACTCAGCTTACACTGCAGCTGCATTAATTAATGGAATAGTTTTTCTTTACATGCCTCACAGTTGTCCAAAGTGATCCAAAAAGCTGTTGGGGGGTGGGGAGGAGGGGGAGCTGAGAGGAGACTGACCAGAGGCGGTTGGTTCTTTGATGTTAAGCTTTATTCCAAAACCAATCTGTATTAAAACTTCACAAGCTGCAGTTTACATCACTGTGTATGCTGTGAGTTTTCCCTAGATTTCAATTTTGTTTCAAAACTTGGCTGTGGGATGTGGGAAGTGGGTGGGGGTGTTGATGGAGATGACTGCAAAGTAACGTTGTCAGCAAACTAATAAAAACCTTCGAATAAAAGCTTTCAGTGGCAAAGACAAGATTGCTTTCATCTCTCCCCCTTTTCAGAACTTGATTCTTTATTCATTTTTGCAACAGGTTAACTTGTTCTAAGGCACAAAGAGATATTCCTGCTACATGACACAACCATTAGAAATCCACCTCTCTGCCCCTGGAAGGTTACAAAGGTTGTAACAAAATAAACAGGACTCTAAACCAACCAGTCAGGGCCAAATTGTGGTGGTGCTGGGGAGATGTGTAAAGATGGGGGAGCTCTACACTAGCCACAATTCCCTGCAGCGTTGCAAAGGGTTACACGTTACTAAGTGTGTGTGTGTGTGTGTATGATCCCTCTTTCTTAAGTGGATGATCAACAGTGAGTCTTTGCAGTAGAACAGTTTTTATATGAGGGTCAATTGGAAATAGGAGGCTGTCTTGCCATGCCCCAGTTTGAATTTAGTGTTACTGAGGTTGTCAGCTCTTTTTGTTCTGTGGTTGTACATCCCCTGGCACAGCGGGGTCATGATCCATGACCCCAATACCAATCAATAACAACATCATATGTCACTGTCCACAGTTGCCCTGATCTTTCAGAGATGGCATTCTTGTGCAGTCTGCATTAGGTCCCATCACGACAGGTCCTTTAAACCAGAAAGACTGATTCCAATGGGAAGTTTCTGACTAACTGCTCACTGCACTGCCGGCAGTTAGGCAGGCCACTGACTCATTCCCAGAAAACAGGGCTGTCCCTGTTTCTGCTGCGTGACCCAGCCCCCTTCAGTGTGGCCCTCGCAAGCACGGTGCAAAATGTCACCCCCTGTACACCCGTGGTGATATCGGACAAAATCACGTCCAGTTTTATATCAGTACCGGACAGGGACAAACCTTAAATATAACAGAACTGACTAGCTTAAAACCGGGCAAATGACCAGCCTACCCGCAGCAAGACAGGAGTAGGGGTTTGATCCAAACATTGTTATAGAATCAGAATATCAGGGTTGGAAGGGACCTCAGGAGGTATCTAGTCACCCCCCTGCTCCAAGCAGGACCAATCCCCAACTAAATCACTCGGCAGACCCAAGAGTCCACGCTGTGGTCTTTAATCCACAGCCCCCAAAGATTACTCACAACAAGCTTATTTAAACTCTCATATGCCACAGTAAAGATATGCAACCAGCACGAGGCTGTAACGCTGACATCCCTGCTTTAATGGCCATCTTGAGCTGCAGATACAAAGGCACAGTTTCCAGAATGTGGTGCAAACGCCAGCCAACTCATCTGTTTTCCATTTGCAGAATGGTGCCAGAATGGGATCATCTCCAAAAAAACGCCGGTGCTGCAAGGAGATGATAGTGGTAAATCAGTAGATGGAGGCTGTTTCTCCCTGATTAATACTGAATCAATGTCACAATTTGAAATGAAGAGGGCGCTGATCTGGTGTCAGCCAGAGGGAATGCCCAAACAGAAGAGGTGTAAACCCAAGTATTCTAAACCAAATTCCATTGTAACCTTGCTGAGCTCCTCCTCTCATCTCCATTTGGAAGGGGCATCCCTCTTCATTTTGTGTAGCTAAATATTGGTGTTATGTTGCTGGTGGACTAATAATAAACAGAGCATATTCCACCCCAGAGACAACTGCATGTTTAGCACAGATTCCTAGAATTACAGAGCAGATCCTGAAATCCCTTGCTTAGGTGGAAAAAATCCCTTTGAAGTCAATTGACTCCAGAGGGGAGTTTGCCTGAATGGGGCCTGTAGTTTTGTAAAGGCCACTTTGGGATTCCCCCTGTCCAGTCAAAGGCATTGAAAGCCATACTCCTGCTGCTGAATTGCAGAGCCTCAGCCCTTCTCTATACTAGGACCCAAAAGAACAAACAGTCCTGTAAAAATATTAACCAACTCTTCCATTGGCTGTGTGGGTCACTCTCATTTATGACCACTTGTGTTTTGCTTCAGCTTCCATTTCAGTGGCTTTCCAATTGCCTTTTTCTCTCTCTTGTCTTCTGTGAGAAGCATTTCTTTTTCTCATATTGATTGAATGCTGTGCATCCTGGAGGTTCACAGTGCTGAAGGATAGCAGAGATCAAAAGAGTCTCTCTGCTTTGAACACATTATCCTGGCCTGAATCAAGACGGCAAGTCCATCCATCCATCTAATTCAAACACGAGCATTCAAACCGGGTCACCCAACCCTTTTGGATTTTCTGCTATTTCAACTTATAATGGCATTCAGAATTCTTTATTTTGCCTTCTAAACGCATTGGCATTGAAGTTCTTCTCTAAACAAATGACGTCATAATTTGTAAACTTAACTGAACATCTATGGAACGTTTTGGTCCTGCTTAATCTCTCCTGAACCTAAATTCCCTCATTACACCACAGAACAAGCTCTTTGATTATACCTTAACCCATTGACCTCACAATGGAAGAATTATGGCTTAAAAATCGTAATGCAATGCTTTGAAACTATAACTCTTTTGGATATTTTAGAGACCAAATAGCTGCAAAAAAGGATGGTGATATTATCCAATAGCCACGAGAGACACAAATGTTATTAGGATGTAATTATATAACCAGAAATGTTAAGTGAAGAAAGGAAAATTTAGTATGAGACTATCAGAAAATAATTCCAAATAGGGAATTATGTTAACTACCATGGAATAGTGTCTCAGTGAAGCAGTGAAGATGCCTCAATCGTTTTATGATAAATGGAAGTGGAACGCTGTAAACATATACTGTAACTCAAGTATAAAAAAAATTATAAACTCAAAAAAAGTAGAAGAAGATAGACTAGTTCAGACAAACTCCTCATGGCTCTATTCCCATCCAAACTATGGCAAATTTGTTTGCATCAATTAGGTATGGTTAATGTCTTCACTGAGAAAGCACATGAATTGTCAGCCAATCTTTTTTTTTTTCTTTTTTAATTAGATGGCAAATATTCACAGGGCCTAAATCTAAATCCACAATGCTAGAGGAAGTGATCAGAACAGTGAACATGGAATTCACCAAGGCAAAGTCATGCCTGGACCAATTTGCCTTGCTTTCTATGACCGAAGACGAACTGGCTCTGTGCT
>NW_027424603.1:0-12454 GCF_003597395.2 Chelonoidis abingdonii
TGGGCGCTCAGGAGTCCTGCCGGAGCCACAGGGCACTGCTATTCAGGGACGCTGCTGGATCTGCTGAGGCTCCGGGTGAGGGGCGGAGGCGGGGTCGGGCTGCGGCGGGAGCCTCGCCCATTCTCTTGGGGGCCCCTGCGGAGCCCAGGGCCTGGGGCAAATTGCCCCACTTGCCCCCCCCCTCTGGGCGGCCCTGAGCCACACCTTGGGTCCCAGGCTGAACAGAAATAGTTCAAACCCGACCCCCCACTCCCCGCTCATTTCACACTATCTTTCCCCTCCCCCATCTCTGGCTGATTTTCCAGTCCATCCCTGCCTGACCCCTCCCCCCCAGACACACAAAGGGAAACCCCTCTGGACCTCACCCACTCTCTGTCTCCGCCTGAGCCTCCAGCGCTGCCACAGGGCAGATCCTGCCTGAGCCAGAGGCAGAGTGAGGGGAGCAGTTCTATCGCTGTCTAAGCCCCTCCAGCCTAGGTGCATTGCTCACCCAGGAGCAGATCCCCAGGGGCTGTGAGACCTGCAGCTCCCGAGGCTTTTGTGCAGCCCCTCTTTCCTGCCTGCCCCAGTGCTGGCCCCAGGTCTCTCTGGCACCTAGTGCCTGTAGATTTGGGCTGGGGACAGCAGAGCCCAGGGCTGGGTCCAGCTGGAGAAAGTCCTCCTGGGCTGGGCACACAAAGACTTTCAATTAAAGTCTGTCCCTGGTGCAGGCCCAGCTGGGGAAGGAGCAGCTGCTCAGCCTGGGCTCCCAGTTCCCCCTGGAGGCTACAGAGCTCCACCCCATATCTCTGTTTGTTGTTTTTCCTACTTCCTTCCTTCCTTCCAGTAGTCCTGTCCCCCACCAGACATCCCCTCCCCTCCCCATCTGCTTGCTCTGGCTCCTTCGGCACCAACCTGAGCGGGGGCTTCTGGGCCCTTTTAAATCACCTGGGCCTCTGATCAACTCCCCGCCACCGTCGGCGGGCCTGGCTGCTTGGCAGTATTACAGACTCCCTAGACTGCCATCTGCCCTTGACCATTTCCCTGTTCCTGCCCCTGTCTTGCCTGAGTCTCGTTCCAGCCTGCTTCATTCTTGTCCACTATTCTGACTGTGTTTCAGTCCTGATCCTAACCTCTTCCAGCCCTGCACCTGCCTCTTGACCCCCAAATTCCAGACTTGGACTGACTCAAACCAGGCTTTGACTTCGGCCTGCTTCCAGACTCTACCTAGGATCCTGATTCCTTGCCTATGCCCTCTGACCCTGGTTCTGACCATGCTCTGGCCCCCAGTCCTGGATTCATGGCTGGTCCTTGGCCTCGTACCAGCTCTATGTCTGGCTTCAACCACCACTACATCCACCAAGCCTTATGGCCTAGAACCCAGAGCTTAACAAAGAAAATCTCTGCTGAAAAGCTTGGAAGGGTGTAAATATTTATCACTGATCAATAAGGACATGACTTATATTGCTTCCAGTTTCTGTGATTTTAATCACAGCCTGACACTTCAAAGCTGTTCATAGACAGCTTTGCAATCTCCTCTATTCACATCCAGCTGGTGCTTGCTGCACTGCAAGGGATGGGCGGACACGCCTGTGTGCATGGGGAGGAGGGGGAGTTTTGCCCAGGTGCTGCACACACTTTGCTCCTAGCACAGTGTCGGAGAAAAACGCAGTTCTCGCTTTTTCGTTTGGGTGCAGCAAAATCAAACACTTTATTATTTCTCCAGCAATTGCAAAAGAGGGAGCGAGTGCCCTAGGACACTGGGTTGCCCCAGTCCTGGACAGGTCTCTCTCTATTGCAATTGCTGGAGAAATAATAAAGTATTTGATTTTGCTGCACCCAAACAAAAAAGCGAGAACTGCGTTTTTCTCCGACAATTTGGGGGCTCGTCCGGGATGGCAACGCCTACTGAGACATAGGCAGCTGCTACGGATCGTTTCCCTTCGAACCCCATGGCGCCACAAGAGAGGTATGAGATCTTTTGAAATCTCTGTTGGGGTGTCGTTGGAGGACTGTCCTTGGGGCCTTCTGTCTCTGTTGGGCTCACGTCATCTGAACTTATTGACTGTGCAGCAAGATCAGATGCAAAGTGGTTGCACACAAAAAAAAAACAAAAACAAAAACAAAAAAAAAATTGGGGAAAGGCCCCAATAAGGTTAGTTTATAGCAGTACTGGGAAACTGCTGGGTTGGCCAACAAGGTAATGCATAGGTAAATGCATTAGGTAATACATAGTGAAATGCATTAGATATGCACCGGTGCTGAGGGGTTTTTACCGCCTCAAGAGGGGTTGTCATACCGCCTCATGGTATTGGGTCCGGACATAAGGTACAGATGCATCGTGGTATTTGGAAATAAGGCCTTGGTGTGTGTGTGTATACACTGGGGGCCTGGTTATTTTCCTTGGAGAAGAGGGACTTGACCGGATCCTATGGGATGGGCCAGTAGCGCACAGCCATGTGAATATTATTAAAAGCCAAGAACATGAAAGAAATCAGGCCAATAGAAAAGGACACTAGCCTTATTTCGTGGAGCTCAGCTAACCCAAGCAGTAGAGTTGGTGAGTTAACATGTTATTTTTCGTCCTTAGTTATATGACCCAGAAGTTACTAACAGAGATGGTATTGAATATCATGAGTGCTGGGAAGGCATTGCAGTGGAATCTAGTATGTTAGAAATTCAGAATTTCCTGAATGATCAGCTGATGGCCATTCGGAGTGATCTTGAGCACCAGACTTGCCCACTGCCCTTACAGACACATCAGGGGTACCATCTGATCGTGGTCATGGAGACATACTGGAGACTTTCTGGGTGAAAGGGTGGATTCACAGTGTCCTTCCAAGCATTGGACCGGTTAGCGGGCGTCGGCTCCCACATACCTAATTCTGACGGTCCATGGGGAGGATGCATGTGGGACTGGATTATTCACCGAGACCATTCTGGGATTAAACCACCTGGTATACCTAACTGATTTATAGTCAGTGCCCTCCGAATAAACCTGATATTTTGGATAGGAATAGGGAGTCAATGGACATTTGGCTGTTAGAACCCCTGCAGCTTCAGTGTATCCATAAACTGAAGCCAGGGGAAGTTGTCACTGTTCATAACGAGGCTAGAGGACAAGGAACTATCCGACAGGACACTTACTTTTTAAGCTAATGACAGCTGTATGTATGTAAAAACACCACATTGCAAGATATAATCTTAATTTCATTACCACTGCAGGCACATCCTCATTTGTGGCTCTGTGGGGCATTCTGTTAAAATGCATCCTACAAAGTTCCTAATGTTATCATTAACATTTCCGGAGTAAGTTTCTTCGTCCTAGCTGAGTCTGGCTCAATTGTTTTCAGGCTTGGTAAACTGGCCCTGAAATCTGGAAACATGACCCCATAGTTCAAAAAACAAAAAAGCAAATAAAATAAGTGGGGTTCGTATTAAGTCTCATGTTTTTTGGGCTCTGAATCAGGGTTTTTTGACTGCATGGAATGCCAATACTGCAATTAGTTTGGGCAAGAAGTGAAGCTAGCAGCTTGTATTCTCTGGTTCATCCACACTTGCCTCCCTGCCCCAGTATACTTTAACTGCAGTTCACACCCTTTCAAGGTCTTATCTTGTACTGCCTTTGTGGAAAGTTTGACGGGAAGCTGCAAAGCTACAGGTTGAAACCCACTCTATGGAAGAGCCTTGCACACCTTAAACAGAAGCTGTGCAGTCTATCTTCTCACTATGACAGCATTCCCCTTACTGAATAACTTGAGTGTAGCTCTGGATGGGAGACAGACAGGCACACGGGGAAAAGCATCTTCCTTCTTTATTTAAACACACACATCTGCCAGCAGTCTGTCCTTGCCTCATTTTGCTTACTGTTTTGGGGATTTCACATGTAGTTCACCTTCCAGGGTGGCTCCAGGAACCAGCCGCAGGCTCAAGCAGGTGCTGGGGGTCCTACAGAAAGGGGCAGCACGTCCGCTCTTTCGGCAGCGGGTCCTCAGTTTCCTCTCGGAGAGAAGGACCTACCACCGAATTGCTAGCCAAGACCGAAGTGCCAGGTGTAGAGCTGAATGCCGCATTGCAGCTTTTTTTTTTTTTTGCTGCTGACTTGGGAGGCAAAAATTGCTGGAGCTGCCCTGCCTCTTCCCCTCCAAAATGCTATTTCCTTGCTAAATTAAATAAGTGTCAACTGCCAGAATCCTCCAACAGACCCAAGATGACGGCACATCAGAGCCGCGTTCAGAAGCTCTTACAGGGCGGCAATACCCATTTAAAACCCAGCTCTTACGCCATCCACAGCAAACTAACAGCACAGCATCCTCAGAGGTAGTAAATGACAAATCCCGCCCTCACTCACCACGCGGATATTGGGAGTAATGAGACCACACACCCAGCCTGCTAGAAGAGGTGCGCAGCTCTGGCGGGCAGGCGTGAAATCCAATCATTGCTAAACCAGTGTTACTGTAAAAAGGCGTGTTTTATGTTAGCAGTCCAAAACCCCTTTGTCCTTGCAGCTTTTGTAAACAAACCGGCACTTCGTTATCTCATCTTTTCTAATAAGCACCTGCGAAAAAATAAAACATAACTCAGCAAACACTTGATGTGTGGGAACAGGTGGGTTTATTCCACAAACATTTGATGCCGTTTGTTCAAAGCAGGACATGGAGCATCCACTCGGACTTCTCTGCCCGTCATGCTTGCAACCTTTCATTGTGTTTTTAGTTTCTGGCCAGTTCACCTAGTCCTCACCCCTTCCCAGCAGCCACATGCAGCAAGAACCTTGCTGCCACAAACCTGACAGACTTCGCACTTTATTTCTAGCGCTTCACAGTCTTTCAAAAACACTTTGCACACCATTAACTTCATTAACCACACATAGCACGTCTGAGAGGGGAGCCTTTAATATCCTCATTTTACGATCTGGGCGCGACAGCTAAAATGAGTTAGCCCAAAGATCTTCACTATTCGATCTCTTGTGCTCCGTTCAGTGATCAGGCCAGCCTTCTTTTCACCTCCAGCCGTGAGCTAAGTCTACAGCGTGTTTCAAAATGCATCATGGTAAAGTTGCAATTGCAGCTGCAGATCAATCTCTGCGCGAGCAGATGAGCCATAGGTGATTAAAAATAGGACATGATCAGAGGTTCTACCAGGTTTGAAGAAAGAAGGTGAGTTTTCAATTTTTACTTAAAAAAAAAATCAAGCTGTGAACCACCTGTAGTGCTCACACTTTGAACGCTTTCATTAACATTCTCCATTCAGGGAGCTATGGGCCCCTTCTGTCCTTGGAGGTGGCATGTGGGCGCAACATACCTGTGGCTAACCAGACAGCAGGTTTCCCCACGGTAGCAATCTATGCCCTTCTTTTAGCGGTCAGCATGCTTTACCAAACTGGAAGCCCTTACATGTTGATACAGCTAATTTTGCTCTAGCCAGCAAAAAGTGGACCTGGCAAAGGTGCCCATTTGGTTAATTCATAATTCAATATTTTCCATGGTGCTGCTTTATTTTAGACAGCAAGTGTGTAAATTAAAAATATTTCTCATCAGCCAAATAAAAGGAGGCAACTTCAAACAGGCACAGTAATACTCGCCTAGCAATTGGCAACCTACGTCTCAGCAATCTGAGGAGCCTCTCCCCACATGGGGCTGTCACGCTGGATTTTATACCATGAAACATGTAGCAAGAAGACAAAAAACCAGAATGGACCCCCTAAATCCCCCAACCCTTGCTATATGTAACTAATTTGGAGTGCAGCAATCTGCTGCGCTGATGAAAATGACCTTTTGACCAATGTCACCCAGACGTTCCACCTCCATGCCCCAGTAACATTGCAAATGGGAATTAACAGCTAAGAATCAGCTGTCACAGCCCACCACCAATAAAGCTGATGTTCAAGGAAAGCGACTAGTGGAACAAATCCTGCAGAAACAGGTTCATTAATTCCCTCCACTCACTTTCTCTGTTTAATCATCGTTACCCTAAAACACCCACCTAAGATCCCCATGTCCACTTTGACCCACGTCCGTTCGCCTGTCTTCCTTCGGGGCGGAGGTTCTGCTCTTTGGGGCTGATGCCAGGACAGCAAGAGCTTCCCAACGTGGGGTTCCTTGCCTTCATACCATGGCAGAATTAACAAGATTTAGAAGTGGCTCAAAAGTGAGCTAGGACTTCAGAAAGGCCAGACTGAAAACCTTGGGCCTGATAAGCAACTGAACATCCTTTTGCAGCTATTAACAAGGAAGTTGTGTCAGAAACAGGGCATGACTGAGATGTCTGCAACAGTCTTCAACACGGCACTACCTCTCTGTGTAACGCCCTGTTGTCAGCACAGAGTGCTCTGCCTCCAGCCCCCCAGCGCACCAGCCTGGCATGAAGCGCCATCAAAAGAAAGACAGAGACAAGACACGACGGGGCGGTGTGGGTGTGGGGGTGAACAACCAAGTGTGCTCTGTTGAGAAACACGGTTGCTGTGAAAGATGGTTCGTGGAGCGGTAACCGCTCTCAAAGCAAACGCCTGGGTCGCAGCTCTACCTGCTTGTTGTGCACACGCAGCAGGGCCACGCGGACACCCGCGGCAAGGCTCACTCGCAGGGCTGGCAGCCCGCTGCTGTGAGACAAAACAAACCTCTGAGCCCCCGAGCGGCAATTGATCTAGTGAGCCGAAATGGAGGCCAAGCGGACAAGCAGGTGGGCAACTCTTCTTGGCTCTCCCCAGCAGGAACCTCTGTGGCAAAGGTCTAAAAGTCACCTTGGAAAGCGAGGTAAATGCCCCAGCTACGATGAGGCCAGGTGACGCACGGCAGCTCTGAATCCCAAAACAGAGTCGGGACTGCATGGCAAAGAGGGCAGCCTCCTTTCCCGGGCTGCCGGAGCGTGTCTGTGATCAGCTCCACCTGAAGCTGCGTGTGACATATTACATGAACAGCAAACCCTGGGCCGAGGGCAGGAGAGACTTTCAAGGCTCCTGTGAGACAGGGTCGTACGGACACTCCTCGGATCCGGAGCCACCAGAGCAGCCATGTTGCACGATTTCCTCAGCGGGTGTTCCGAATGGTCCAATTCAGAGCCGAGGGCTGCGCCAATCCAGGGAGGTGCTGGACGCAGGAGAACTGAAGTGCATGATGGCTCGCCCACGGCAAGCCAGCGCATGCGAGCCAGAGGAAGGAACGCAGATTGGGCTCTCATTTAGCTTTGATTCCTCTAACGTATTATAGCAGGGCTGCGATTCGTCTCCTACTCAGCACGAGACTGCCAATTTTCTCACCGACCGGCCCTTGCTGATCAAGCCCCCAATGCCAAGCGTCCTGGAAAGGATAACGTACCATCTTGCACACCCCCGGGTGCTGCGCAGGAACCCGTGACGGGGGATAAAACACAGCCCAGTGCCGGACACTCTCTGACTGCCAAACACCACCGCACTTCACACGTGACCTATAAAGTCCTAAGTCTGGGGCCCGCGCTTATGCAAAGATCTTCAGGTACCCAACGATGCAGATAGTACCTAGTGGCATTTTCAAAAGCATCGTAGCTCTGTTGCTGTTCTGCGATTCGTTTACGGCATCTAAGACATTTGATAAATGGTGCTAGATACCAAAGACCAGATGTTCCATCATAGCAAAGTTTGCCTCAGTGCCCTCTTCCTCAGGTTGGCCGCTTCTCCTGCACCCAGGGCCACAGGATTTGGAGGAGCGACACTTAATCCCCTTCTCAACCTGTTGCTTGATTATTACTTCACAGTCACCCCACTCCTATGGAAGGCTAGTGTGCGGCTCATGCCACAGATCTCAGAACCACACACTCAAGAGAGTCAATCAGAGCAACCAACCAAGAGTTACCGCCAACTGGGGTGAGCGGGCATGATACGGCAAAGCGATGAACTTGTGCTCCTTAAAATGCTGACTGGTAGGCAGACGGGCCTCTCCTTGAGTCACTTGCCTGCAGGAAGTGTGGTTGGGGACTCGGCAAACCTTGCTTCTCTCCTTTGCTTAGAGTGCTGGGCAAAGACGGGCCCTTTGCAGCCAGTGAAGCGAGGGTAGTGTTGATAGGCATATGTTTTCTGACCACTGTAAAAGCTGGGCCTGACGTCTTGTCTTTGGAACAGAGTGTGGCCCCAATGTCCGGGGACCAGCTCCAGTTTGAAAATTTGCTTATCTCTTCTAAAATTACCCAGGAGCCTCAATAGGATGTGGGACGCCTCTACTTCTTGCTGGCTTTTGTTTATCTGTTACTAAGTGAATCGTCTGAGAACCACAAGCTCATTTTTACACAGCCCACGAGACGCCATCAGTACTAACAACTTGCAATCCTGTAGTTGACCTGGGCGGAATGAACTGGCAACCTAGAACAATAGGAGGTCTGGTACCATACCCGCACTCCCGAGGCTGTCCAGCTCCCGCCACTGGCTACAGTTCAGGGTCCATGAGAATCTAATTTTTATTATTTTTTTAAATAGAAAGCGAGCGGCTGGCTCAGGAAAGCGCTCTCATACGTTGAGCTAAACATTGATCCCAACCAATTACAGACGTCTTCCTGCTCACAACCACCGCAGATGCACTAACACCAGGCCTAGCACAGATGCACTAGGCGTTAACGGAGGCACATATCAAGTGACATTTAATTAAATATAAGCCACTGCTACACACTGCAGAGAGCAGGAGAAGACCAGGGGCTGGCCAAGCTAGAGGGGTACTTATTTGTTTATAATTTAAATAAAAGCTCAGAATCCTTGTAACACACAGGAGAGTCAAATCAAAAGGGGCCCAGGCCTGCTGAAGTTATTGGAGGTGATATTTTCGGAGGATGCCTCCTTTAGCGAGATCCCTGCTTCCCTGCAGAAGGCCAGGAAATCGAAGGGGGTCTGGGGGAGGATAGGGGAAGGCCAAGGCATTGGCTCACGATTATGTGCTGGATCCCTCCCTTCCCCTGCCTGGTTGGCCAAAAGCTGGGTGTCCATGAAGGCACCTTTTCCTCTGCTGAAAGCAAACGCGCCCTCCTCCTCGCTCACTCAGGGAACTGAGCTTGAAACCACAACACAGTGCCTGCCGGTTGGCTCAATAAATTTGACACGGAGGCAACTTAGAAGATGGCATAAGTGCCCTAGTGGGTACAGAGGGAGGCAAGAACGGGGCGGGCAAAGGCTCACGCGCTGGCTTAAGAGCTATTGTTTAAAAGTCTAGGCTGGTGAGAACGCTGCCTGCGCAGCTGCGTCCCGGGCACAAATCCACACAAGGTTGAAGATGCCCACGTGCTCTGGCATGTCAATAAACCTGTTGGGGGCAGCGCCTAGCACTGAAGAAGCTGTAATGAAAGCATTCTCCTTACACAGCAGAGGGCTGTGCTGTGCTGTGCTGTTCCCCTCAAGCGGTACCTTTGCCTTTCCCCTGTCTGAGAGCCAATTGCCCAAACGTTTCAGAGCACAGGGGCTACGGGAACGTGGGGTACTGCTCTGTACAGCCAGGCACGCCTTTTTTAGAACTGATTGTAGCTCAGCCGCCCCCACTACTCTGACACATATAGACATCAGGTACCAAGTCAGCATAGGGAAGCCGATGGGGGGCAGGGTGGATATTTGGTCAGAGTTAAACTGCAAACAGCAAACATCTTCCTGCCTGGGAAAGACAAGCCGTAGAATGACCAGCCGGGCATGGGTCTCTGCCGGAAGAGGACCACTGGAGCCTGTGCGCCAACGAATTCCATATTGTCCTGGGGGGTGACAACGAAAATTGAACAGTGGGCGAGTGGAAAGCTTCTTCTCATCTGCAGGAAGGGCAGAAACTCACAGCCACAGACGAGTAGCCTTATTTTACATCTCAGTGAGTTTTTGTGATTCCTGGTGGAACGAAAGACTTTAGACCTGTTGGCACCAGGTTCCTACAATGAAGCCCCTAGAGCTTGGGGAATCTAAGGAGCAGCGATAGAGCTGTGTCAAAAGGGAAACGTGGCCAGTGGACGGATCTGGACTAGGCTTCTTTCCTAGGCTCTGCTGGTGGTGTGACTTCGCTGAGCGTGTGCCTCTTTCTGCAGCTGGCTGGCCTTGGGGGCAGGGATTACTGCCCTCTCACCATGCGTTTGTACAGCACCCCAGCCTCAGTGAGGTGGGCCCAGATACTTGGTCAGGGCCAGTAGAGTAGCACTGCTAAACAAACAGAAATAGCAGGTGGTGTCATTTTGCGAAGGCTTCCATGAAGGAGATTCACGGGGTATCAAAGCTTCATGTTTCTCTGGCTATCTTGGGCTCGGGGAACAAAGGGAGTTAGGCAAATGGGGCCCAGGTGCCCTGGTTCAACCTCCAACGTGTCATGGGTAGTAATGGTAACAAGACGGGTTCAGAACTTGTTGGACTGGTTTGTTTTTCCCAGGAATCTCTGGGGGTGGACTTTTCCAGATTGAGAAAAGCGGTTTGCCTTTCCCGTAGCAAGCCTTGGTGCAGTGGTGAGTCAAACTGTCCAGTACAGGAGCTTGGATGGAAAATGAGCCCATGACGCCTTCAGCAGCAGCAAAGCCTTCCCCGCTACAGGGCCCTGCCCTGCACCTAGGCACGTGCTGGGGCCCTCTCATCCAGCTCTGCGCTCTCTCCTGAAGAGGTGGCGGAGGGGCATTGCTGGCTCTCTTAGAGTTCAGAATGAGAAGCAGGCCAAAGTGCCCAGGAAGCTTCCATGAGGATTGGCAGCAGATGTGGCATGGGTTCTGGGAGAAAAGGCACTCTTCTCTCCTCTGTAAGGAATGGAAGGCTCACTGACTGGAGAAGCCCTGCTCGTTCCCCTAGCCCCAGTGTACTCCCGGCTTCACCTCAGCCACCCTTATCTCAACATTGAGGAAACACCTCGGCTCTAGTAAGACCCTGCATGACGGTCTGGGCGCAATTGTACACCAACTATACCAGTAGCAACACAGCTCTGAGCTCCCAGCGCTACCCCATCCTCACCAGCACCCACCACAGGCTGGCGGGACAGTCAAGCCACTGCACTGGTCCGGGGCCAAAGGGCTATATCCTCCACACACGGCAGCAACTTCTTGAGGACAGAGGCACCCCCTCACTGCCCTCCCATACCAAAACTAAGCAACTCTCAGAGCCTGTGTTGCACAGGCTCACTTTCCAAGATGCCATGGGGAAAAGGTCTAAAGGGAGGAAAGGAAAAAGCAATTAACCAGCACAGAGAGAGGGAAGGGAAAACCCTAGGGTGGGGCCACACCTGGGTCCAGAACGTCAGGACACACGCAGCTCCCGGGCGCAGGCAGGGAGACATAGTCAGATCACTGTTTACGTGAAATTAACAAGGGCAGGCTTCGGCGAGGTGCCAGGCCAGGCGGCCACCCGATGCCGCGCGCCCAGCCGCATAATATGCAGAACTAGTGCCAGAGGACATGTTGTCATAAGATAATCTTACTGCAGATACTCTTGGAGGAAGAAGAAGGGCAGAAAATTGTGGCGAAGATCATCGAGGTACTACTTCTAAAGAAGTGTGTGGCGTGGTTTTGCGAAGAGGATTTAGCTCGCAGTAGCTCTTTTGGTAATATTCTCTCTGAACCAAGAAATGACGAATCAGGACCAAATTAGAAAGGCACTAGCCTTATTTATCCTGAGGGAGCTTCAGCTAACCAAGGTACAGGCTAGGTTGTGTTTAGCAGGTTAGCATGTTATTTTTTTCTCGTCGCTCTTTAGTCTATATGACCCAGAAGTTACTAACAGAGATTGGGTATTGAATATCACTAGGCTGGGAGGCATTGCAGTCGCGGATCTAGTTGGTTAGAAATTCAGACATTTCCTGAGGGGAGGCTCATGATTTTGCCCCCACATGTACCGCATGATTCAGCTGCATTGTGGGCCAATTCGCGCAGTGATCAATTGAGCACCAGAGCTGTGGCCTCTGCCTCTTCATTTGCCTGCCTTATAGCTATCATAGGTCGGCTCACCATACTGATCGTGTCGGTGTATGGAGACGATGTAGTGCAGATTCTGAGGTGAAGGCTTGCCTTGGCCTTCATCCCGGTGTCTTCGTTACACAGCATTGTGAACCGTGGTAAGTCATCGAGTTAGAAGGGGTAGGGGCCTAAATCTAATATATTCTCTCCGCGAAAAGCAGTGCCATATGGGGGCGGATGCATGCTCGGGACTGGTATGCCTCGAGACAGTCTGGTGATTAACCGGACTGGTGTTGCATCTGCCAATTTAATTCTATTCGTAAAATAGCTAGAGTTTATGGTCAAGGCTGCTAGCTAGGAAAAGACAGTCACAACTCGCTCTGCATATTTCTTTCGGATTAGGAATAGGAGTCAATGCCATTTGGCTTTGACCTGCAGCGTCAGTGTATCCATAAACTGAACAGGAGTTGTCACTTTCATGTAACTAGCAGAGAGGACAAGGAATATGCCTGACGGGACATTATTTTAGCTTGAAGCCTAGTTAAACGAGTGTACTCGGATATAAAACACACCTCCTCGCAGCTGTGACGATCTTCATTTCATCTGCATGGAAGGCATC